>NC_058082.1:332522935-332755435 GCF_014858855.1 Bufo gargarizans | reverse complement strand
CAACGTGCACATGGGAGCGCGCAGCATCATAGCTTACTATGCCAATAATGTATATTAACCATAGGTTACTATTAATGCTGTGCGCATCGGCCACCTGCGAGTCGATTGTCCTGCACTCATATGAACACAGGACTAAAGTCTCACGGGCGGACGATGTGGAGATTATCATAGTAACCTCTGCTGCTGTGCACTCCCATGTGCAGGATGTAGTATGCCGCTCAGGGACATATGGCATGCCGCTCATGGACCGTATGCCTCGAAGGGCATACGGTCGTGTGCAAATGGCCTAAGTGTCTAAAGTAGCTAATAAATATAAACTACCCCAAAAAATAACATTAAACTGTATCCGAACTATCTCTAATCCAAAAAACACTATAATGACCATAAACACATGTAACTTCTGGATTTTGATGCAAATCTTAAGTGTTTATACAAATACTCCACACAATGCACTAATTGTCTGCTAAACTAAATTGCATTCATATTTTATTTTATTTTAAACATACAGTAAGCTATAAATGCCATCAACGAATGGCCAAGTACCAGATGGAGCATGAAAAGGATCAATTGGCTCTACGTAAGCTGCTGCGGCGGATTTCAAAGAAGGTTCGGAGGATGGATAAGAGGAACCTTCAAATAATGAAAGATATAGTTGCTTTCCATGAATTTTTTTTTTAAAGCCAGAAAGGACTGTTATTGTTAAAATGTTGGAAATTGTTATTGTTAAAATGTTATTAAAAATATTTATCTGTCACAGACTTGATGTGCCCGATCCTGAAAGTTCTATCAGTCAGAGGAACGCGTTGTGTCGTGTGTAGCTAATTTTGTACTTCTTTTTCTTGTTGTTTAAAAAAATAATTAATTATTTAAACTAAAATTTTAGAAAGTCAAATAGTGTCATTTTTTTCATGTTAGCCCATTCCTGCTGCACACTTACAACATGATGCTGTCAGAGGTGTCTTGGTTTATTTTTGGTGTTGTCCTGGTCTGGTAGGGGCCAATTCCTGGGAACAAATTCCTGCTTCACACTTCGAACATGCTGCTGGCTGTCGTGCTGAGCTAGGCCGAGCTATGTGTAGCCCTTATACTGGACCCTTACATTTCTACCTGGTGCTGATGCTGAAGTCTATCCTGACCCTGATGACTTATGTGTGGGCCTTATACTCCACTGTTACCAATACTTGCTGTTGTAGGTCCTGACACTGCTAAGTTATTTGTGGGGCGCATACTACAGTGTTACGATGTACCTACTGCTGTCTGTTCTGCTGTCTGTCCTGATCAAGATGAGTTTGTTGAATTTCTGTTAATACATAATTATTTTATAAAAAAGGTCAAAGGTTTAAGCAGCTCTCACCTGCCGAGGATTCCACTGTGTAGCACGGAACAACTCCTTCACCCGAATCAGGAGAAATACGAAGTATGAAGAAAAAAGGGGAATTTTGTCCAGCTTGTAGTTGTGGTAATCCAAAGGCTTTTATTCAATAATCACGTGAATATAAAATCCAGGTACAAGAAAGCAGGTCTACATGTTTCGGGCACAATTCAATTTTAGCCCTTACTCATGACAAATTTCAAATACACTGTGAGTTGTTCTTATAGGGAGGAGGGAGAGGCTCCCACACCTGAAGCAATCAGGCTGAGAGTCAATCCCTCCTCTCCACAAGTGTGCACATAGGTAAAAACATACCAAAATTAGATAATATAGTCTGTATAAAACAAGGGTTTAAAGGAATAGAGCAAACAGGGAAGGAAGGAAGGAAGAGGAAGAAAAGAGAAAAAATAAAAATAAATTTATATATATAATTTTTTAGTAAATAAATAAAAAGCTGGATGTACAATTAATACTGTAGAATGAGATCCAGCCTTTTATTTAGGCCTTGTGGTTGGCGACTTTCTAATCGGGAAATCCAATAAGATTCTCTATTTAAGAGTTTCCTTTTTCTATCGCCACCTCTTATTGGTTTTTTAACCTTTTCAATACCCTGTACTGACATATAGGAGATATCACCACCATGTATTGTAGCAAAATGAAGGCTTGCCGTAGATATATTGCGGTTCTCATGGTGCGGTATGTCTGATATATGTTTTCTGATGCGTGTTTTTAGTGCATTAGTCGTACATCCTACATATTGCAACTTGCACCTTGTGCATGTTATACAATAAATTGCATAGGTAGTATCGCAGTTAAGGAAAGATTGTATTTTAAAAACCTGGCCATTAACGCTGGACTCAAAACTTTGACAGATTTTCATTTGTATACCTTTTTGTGCCATTGCTGCCCATTTTTTGTCACAGGCTAGCACTGGGAAGTGCTTTTTGACGATGTTACAAATTTGATTATATTCATTACTATATTGTGTGACAAAAATATTTTTTCTTTCATGATTGGATGTCTCTCTAATATTTTTTCCCTTTATTTTTACTTGTGTGGCCAATAATAAGTTCCTGTTCATGTTTAGAATATCTACGTTGCATTTTTCCATCATTTTTTGTGAATATGCTCTATGTGTCAATCTTCTTATAATATTTTGAGCCTCCGCTGCATAGGCTGAATCATCACTGCAATTTCTTTTAGCCCTAATTAGTTCTCCTTTAGGTATATTTCTTATGGTATGTATAGGGTGGCATGACTGGGCATGCAATAATGTATTGCCTGCTGTTGGTTTTCTGTATGTGCTGGTGCATATGGAGGCCGTGGCGGAGTCCCCCCTGAGGCGGAGATCCAGGAACTCAGTGTTACTGGTGCTGTGTTGAACGGTAAATTGGATACCGTTCACACATGCATTCAGATATTCAGCAAAGAGTGGTATGGCCGCCACATCACCAGACCAAATGAAGATCAGGTCATCGATGTAACGGCCATACCACTCCATGCAGTCTGAAAAGGGGTTGGTGTCGATGAGGAGAAAGCTCCTCTCCCACCATGCCATAAATATATTAGCAATGGAGGGAGAGAATTTGGCCCCTATCGACACCCCCGATGTCTGCAGGAAAAACTTTCCATCAAACATAAAATAATTCCGCCTCAGGAGGAAGTCCACCACAGCCACCACATGCTCCAATAGCACCGCAGAAAAATTTCCAAAATTCTCCAGAAACCATAACAGAGAAATATTTACCAAGTCATGGGGGATACTAGGATAAAGTGCAACTACGTCAGCTGTTACCCAAGAGTGTTTTTGGGACCATTTAAAGTTTTGTACTGCTTGTAGGACCGATTTGGTATCCCTCAAGAAGCCAGGGATATTAGGGATTAGGGGTTGCAGTAGTGAGTCAACCCACTGGCATAGGCGTTCTGAATACGACCCTATGCCCGAAACAATTGGTCTCAGTGGAGGGGGAAAAAATGGTTTATGTACTTTTGGTAGAGCATGTAGAATTGGAATAACTGGAAATGCAACGAAGATATAATCATATTCTTTCTGAGTGAGGATACCCAAGTTAAATCCTTGTAACAGCAAGGCTTTCAGTTCTTTCTGAAAAGAGGGGAGCGGGTCGCCCTGTAAAGCGCTATAGATCCTGTCATTTTGTAGCATATGATGAATACGGGATCTATACAGTTCACTATCAAGGATGACCACCGCTCCCCCCTTATCAGCTTGCCTCACAACAATGTCATCTCTATTGCTAAGATTGCGCAATGCTAGAGATTCTTTTTTGGATAAATTATTTGAGTCCTTGTGTTGTGAGGCTACTGAATTGTTCAGTGAGACTAGATCCCTCTCAACTAGTTCCTGAAATCTGTCCAGTGCATGAGATCTGGATTGCACCGGATAGAAGTCACGGTTGGAAGGGTTAAAGTCTGACGAACAATAGACAGGGTTAGAGGAGAGAGAGGTATTTTCCAATTCAATTAGATCATATACATGTAACATTTCATTGAAAGACATACTAGTTGGATTAAATGTGTGATCTGGAATCAAAGTTGGATTGGTAATACCTGGAGCTGGATCCACATTGGAGGTGAACATGCAAGCTGCAGCCTCTGCTGGACTGCACTCCTGTGAGTCTGTTGGTTGGAAATGCTGCTGCAGAGTTAAACTGCGAGCGAGTCTGTTCACGTCCAATATGGTTTTGTACAAATCAAAATGACATGACGGAGCAAACGTTAAACCTTTGCCTAGAACTGTGAGTTCATGTTCTGACAATATGCAAGCCGACAAGTTGATTATTTGTAGTTCGTTTTCCCCTTCCTGAATCTTGCGGGGTAACAGCGACTTGCGGTGTCGTCGACCTCCTCTGCGTTTTTTGACGCCTGTCTGTGTGGACTGGTTCCTTGTGTCGGTCGATTATTTGAGGTTTCAATCTGGGTCAGGTTGGTGTCACATTCCGATTCAGGTGAATCGGCCTCTGTGGAGCTGAATGAGACTTTGCGGCGTTGTTTTTTTTTTAGAGCGCAAGCCTCTTAGTATAGATCTTGGTGTATGTGTCCGCATATCTGACCAGGTATATACTTCTTTGCGACTATAGTCGAGTAAGTCTCTATTAAACTTGGATTGCTTCATTTGCATGAGAGCTTCCTCAGTTGAAGCAAGCTCCTTTTTTAATTTGTCATCAAATTTGAGAAAACTTGAGCTGTTGACATATTCCAGTAATGAATCTTGCGTAATTTTGATCTCTTTTCTTTAACTCTTCCAAAGTTTGTCGTTTATTCCGAACAATTAAGTCCATCAATTTTAGAGAACAATTGGACAAGATGGATTCCCATTCATTTAAAAATAAATCCGAATAAACAATAGACGGTTTCTTTTTTAGGCATAGGCCCCCTGGGATAATTTCTTTTTCAATATATTTTTGTAATGACGTATAGTCCCACCAGGTGCGAAGCTCTTTTAGAAGACAATTGTAGAAGATTCATACTTACCTGCTTGCTGCTGCGATGTCTGTGACCGGCCGGGAGCTCCACCTACTGGTAAGTGAAAGGTCTGTGCGGTGCATTGCTAAAGAACTGTCACTTACAGTAGGAGCTCCCGGCCGGTCACAGACATCGCAGCAGCAAGCAGGTAAGTATGAATCTTCTACTATTGTACTATTGCTAAGTAACCATGGCAACCAGGGCTGCAGTAGCTTCCTGGTTGCCATGGTTAGCTTCCTGGTTGCCATGGTTACCGATCGGAGCCCCAGCGATTAAACTGGGACTCCGATCGGAACTCCGCTGCCACCAATGATGGGGGGGGGGGGAGATGGGAGGCCGCACACTGCCACCAATGGTTGTTACTACTATAGAGAGAGGGGGGGGCGATGGTGGGCGCACACTGTGCCACCAACGATTTTTAACTATAGAGGGAGGAAGGGGGGGGCGATGGTGGGCACACACTGTGCCACCAACGATTTTTAACTATAGAGGGAGGAGGGGGGGGGGCGATGGTGGGCGCACACTGTGCCACCAACGATTTTTAACTATAGAGGGAGGAAGGGGGGGGCGATGGTGGGCGCACACTGTGCCACCAACGATATTCAAACTGGGGAGGGGGGGGTCTGCCCCCTGCTGCCTGGCAGCCCTGATCTCTTACAGGAGAATATGATAGTACAATTAACCCCTTTAGGTGCCGCACCTGAAGGGGTTAATTGTGCTATCATATCTCCCTGTAAGAGATCGGGTGGTGCCAGGCAGCAGGGGGCAGTCTTGTACCAAGTTTGCAGTGTATTCTAACTAGAAGCGTCCCCATCACCATGGGAACGCTTCTGTGTTAGAATATACAGTCATGTGAAAAAATTAGGACACCCTTTGAAAGCATGTGGTTTTTTGTAACATTTTTAATAAAAGGTTATTTCATCTCCGTTTCAACAATACAGAGAGATTAAAGTAATCCAACTAAACAAAGAAAACTGAAGAAAAGTCTTTTCAAGATCTTCTGTAAATGTCATTCTACAAAAATGCCTATTCTAACTGAGGAAAAAGATAGGACACCCTCACATGTATTCCCTCTTAAATTGGCTCAGATCTCACACAGGTATATCACACCAGGTGCACATAATTAGTAGATCGTTACTCTGCATGTTGAATGAGGCTTGCCCTATTTAAACCTCAGACATTTAGTTTGGTGTGCTCCTGACTGTTGAAGTGAGAGTGAGCACCATGGTGAGAGCAAAAGAGCTGTCAGAGGACTTAAGAAAAAAGATTGTAGCAGCCTATGAGTCTGGGAAGGGATTTAAAAAGATCTCAAAAGATTTTGAAATCAGCCATTCCACTGTCCGGAAGATAGTCTACAAGTGGAGGGCTTTCAAAACAACTGCCAACATGCCCAGGACTGGTCGCCCCAGCAAGTTCACCCCAAGAGCAGACCGCAAGATGCTAAAAGAGGTCTCCAAAAACCCTAAAGTGTCATCTCGAGAACTACAGCAGGCTCTGGCTACTGTTGATGTAGAAGTACATGCCTCTACAATCAGAAAGAGACTGTACAAGTTTAACTTGCATGGGAGGTGTGCAAGGAGGAAACCTTTGCTTTCCAAGAGAAACATCGAGGCCAGACTGACATTTGCCAGAGATAAAGTTGACAAAGACCAGGACTTCTGGAATAATGTTCTTTGGACAGATGAGTCCAAAATTGAATTATTTGGACACAACAGCAGAGGACATGTTTGGCGTAAACCAAACACAGCATTCCAAGAAAAGAACCTCATACCAACTGTGAAGCATGGAGGTGGAAGTGTCATGGTTTGGGGCTGCTTTGCTGCAGCAGGACCTGGTCAGCTCACCATCATAGAATCCACGATGAATTCTACTGTGTATCAGAAGGTGCTTGAAGAACATGTGAGACCATCAGTTAGAAAATTAAAGCTGAAGCGGAACTGGACCATGCAACATGACAATGACCCAAAACATACTAGTAAATCAACCAAAGATTGGCTGAAAAAGAAGAAATGGAGAGTCCTGGAATGGCCAAGTCAAAGTCCAGATTTGAATCCCATTGAGATGCTGTGGGGTGACTTGAAAAGGGCTGTACGTGCAAGAAACCCCTCAAACATCTCACAGCTGAAAAAGTTCTGCATTGAGGAGTGGGGTAAAATTTCCTCAGACCGATGTCGAAGACTGGTAGATGGCTACAAGAACCGTCTCACTGCAGTTATTTCAGCCAAAGGAGGTAACACTCGCTATTAGGGGCAAGGGTGTCCTATCTTTTTCCTCAGTTAGAATAGGCATTTTTGTAGAATGACATTTACAGAAGATCTTGAAAAGACTTTTCTTCAGTTTTCTTTGTTTAGTTGGATTACTTTAATCTCTCTGTATTGTTGAAACGGAGATGAAATAACCTTTTATTAAAAATGTTACAAAAAACCACATGCTTTCAAAGGGTGTCCTAATTTTTTCACATGACTGTACTGTCGGAAATGAGTTTTCACAAAGTGAAAACTTAGATCAGAAAAAGCTTTTATGCAGACGGATCTTCGGATCCGTCTGGATGAAAGCAACCTACGGCCACGGATCACGGATGCCAATCTTGTGTGCATCCATGTTCTTTCACGGACCCATTGACTTGAATGGGTCCGTGAACCGTTGTCCGTCAAAAAAATAGGACAGGTCATATTTTTTTGACGGACAGGATACACGGATCACGGCCTCGGCTGCAAAACGGTGCATTTTCCGATTTTTCCCCGGACCCATCGAAAGTCAATGGGTCCGCGAAAAAAAATTGAAAACGGCACAACGGCCACGGATGCACACAACGGTCGTGTGCATGAGGCCTAACTGCAATACTACAGGTGTGGTGTACATAATTTGCTGAACTTAATGTGACCTCATGTATATAGGAAGCACCATACGAAAATTTAAAAACAGGCTACTGGAGCATTTAAATTATATTAGCAATCATAATGCTGTAAACATCTCTAATATAGCGAGACACTTTGTGCAAGTTGAAAGGGTCTTTGCACCCTTGAGAGGTGGTGACCACCTCAAAAAACTCCTCCTACAGGAGGCGTATTGGATATTCAGGCTGAACAGCAGAGTTCCTGCGGGCCTGAATTTTTAAAAAAGAGTTGATGTATATTTATCAATAATATGTATTGAAGGCCAACAAATGGATACCTTTCCAAACTGGTCATATGGATCCCTACATGAAAGGTTTTTATGGTATAGGGCACGGGTGGCCAACCTTACAGACACAAAGAGCCGTCCCGTCCCCCCAAAAAATAAAGTATGACTACCAGGAGCCACAAGCTATACATTTACACACAAGTCACCATATTTTTCGCCCTACAATATGCACTTAGGTTTTAACAAAGAAAAATAAGAGAAAAATAATATTTTTCATCTTATCTGAGGTCTGATAAAAAAAAATCTTATTTTTTATTAGCAGAGAAAAAATGAAAAAATATATTTTTCATCAGACCTCAGATCAGACTCCTATATCAGATACCCAATCCTCATCTGACCTAAAATAAGATCCCCAAACCTCATCAGACCTCCAAATCAGACCCCCAATGCTCGGATCAGACAACACAAATCAGACTTCCAGTGTCAGAGCTCCCCCCATGCTCAGATCTCCCCCCATGCTCAGATTTAACCCCCATTGCTCAGATCAGATCCCCATTGCTTAGATCAGGACCCCATTGCTCATTTAAGATCCCCATTGCCCAGACCAGGACCCCCCCCCCCCCCATGCTCAGATCAGAACCTCACATGCGTAGATCAGACCCCCATGCTCCATTCTATGATTTTAAAAAATCTCTTCCCTCTCCTGATCAGGCACTGGGCTCATGCTTGGGCACCTGCTACTCTGCAGGTCTGACACGCTCTCCACTGTGACCCGATGAGCACAACGTCAGGTTATAGTGCGTGTCCCCACGTACTACGTTCTCACACTGTGTGCATCAGGATGTACTGGAGATTGAGCAACAATGCCCGGTCAGGAAAAGAGATGAGCATGGGGTGGAGAGTGAGCCGGCCTGACTGCTTCCCGGCTCCACAGCTGGAGCCGCACTTGAATAAGCAAAGAGCCGCATGCGGCTCAAGAGCCACAGGTTGGCCACCCCTGGTATAGGGGAAGGCTATATAAGTAATAGTCACTATATGTTTTATTAGGTAGTATGCTATTCACACTATGCGGTTTTTTCCATTTATATAGTGAAAGTTTGGAGGTGGAGATTGTCAGTGCCCCATGATTTGAGACAAACAGAGGTTTATCTGGAGAAAGACCTGTGCATAGTGTGATAGGCATCTACAACTTGATTATGTGTGTTTAGGTGACAGGTGTTTATCATGATGGAGTGACCAATGGTGGAGGCCTTTCCCTCCCCTTGATTTTGGAGAGGAGGGATTAGGGCACATTTAAATTCATGCTCTCCATTATGATACTTTGTTACGACTAAGGACGTAGTGTCTGAAACTCGTCAACAATCACTGTATACAAAGGTGGATGTGTCTGCTGTACCATTTTATACCAACATAAAAGATTTAGAGGATCTTTATTGAATCCGGAGCCGTTTTTCCATATATCTTCTGCGCAAGATGAGTTTGACCCTGGAATAAAGTGGCCTTACAACTAACTTATAAAATTACACCGTAACATTACATTATAAAAAACGAAAACACGCTGTATCAAACTGAAAAATTGTATTTATAACAAATATAATAAAAAAATAATTTTCAATCATGGTTAGTGCATTGTGTGTAGTATGTGTTTAAACACTGCCTATTTGCATCTAAATACAATAACTATAGATATTTATGTTAATTATATTTAGGTTTTCTTAGTGATAGTTAGGATAGAGTATAATGTTATTTATTTGGTTTTAGGTAGTTTACAGAGTATGTCGCATTTTTTTTATTTTCCTATTAGGGTACTTTCACACTTGCGGCAGAGAGATCCGGCAAGCAGTTCCGTCGCCGGAACTGCCTGCCGGATCAGGCAAAATGTATACCAACTGATGGCATTAGTAAGACTGATCAGGATACTTATCAGTCTTAAAAATGCCTGATCAGTTGAAAAAATGCATTGAAATGCCGGATCCGTTTTCCGGTGTCATCCGGCAAAACGGATCCGGCATTTATTTTAACCACCTTTTTTTCAGTCTGCGCATGCGCAGACCGGAAGGACGGATCCGGCATTCCGGTATTCGGAATGCCGGATCCGGCACTAATACATTCCTATGGGAAAAAATGCCGGATCCGACATTCAGGCAAGTCTTCAGTTTTTTTCGCCGGAGATAAAACCGTAGCATGCTACGGTTTTCTCTTCTGCCTGATCAGTCAAAATAACTGAACTTAAGACATCCTGATGCATCCTGAATGGATTACTCTCCATTCAGAATGCATGGGGATAAAACTGATCAGCTATTTTCTGGTATAGAGCCCCTGTGACGGAACTCTATGCCGGAAAAGAAAAACGCTAGTGTGAAAGTACCCTTACACTAGTTTCTGTTGTCCCCTCATTGTTGCCACTTTTAACCACTTCACGGCCGGTCATTAAGAGTAGGCCTCAGCGGGATGTGACCTGATGCAGAGGGACAGTCTATTACGGACCAACAGACACCCTGCCCCAAGGCATAAACGTTTGTGAACCGGGGTGAAAATGCAACTCAGCTAAACAGGCAGCCATGTTAACTAGGGGCTGCTATTTTTCAGATTCATTACACATGTGCATTACAGCTTCGGAGATGCAGGGTGGTGGGGGGATCGTGGGATGCTTGTGAATATGTTATGTATACCAAATTATAGTAATGTGTGCACATACTTACCCTCCTGGTGGGGGGTGTAGACCACCTTTTCCTCCTCTTCTGGAGCTTGGGGGGCGGAATCAGGTGGCTGAGAAGGTCAGGCCTCCTCCTCAGTCGCCTCTGTCTCACCAACATCTTGGGGGGAAGTGGCCTCCAAATTTTCTCCCTCCTCCATGGGCGCCTCCACATTTTCTCCTTCCTCCTCCATGGGCGTCTCCACATATTCTCCCTCCTCCTCCATGGGTGCCTCCTCCAAGTGTTATAGATGGGTAAAACTAGTCTAAGTTACAAGGTAGGATGAGGTAACATGGGATTTGTTAGGATGGTGCCCTATATGGTATTGTGACTGGGTAATGGACGTTTAGGAAAACCCAAACAACAGTTTGGAAATTAGATAAGGGGTTATTGGATGGTGTTATGTTAGGTATATATTTTTTTGTGGCTGCCAGCGTTAGACTGTCTGCTAAGCCACATTTTGAAGATCTGCTGCCAAACCGCCCTCCCTCCCTGTTGATTTAGTTGTCACGGTAACTTTATAATTAGAAGGAGGCTTAAAGTCTCCCCTTGAACTCTCACTTTGACAGTGACCGCCCCTTTAACAGTGACTTTGATGGTGACCGGCCCTTTAACAGTCACTTTCACGGTTAACGCCCCTTTAACTGTGAACTCCACAGCGCCCGTCAGATGGCAGTTAGGATTTAAGTAAAAGGCTGGCAGGCTTGTATTGGATAATACAGGCAATTTTTTTGGAATATCTCGGAAACGGTACTTTGTAGAGAGCCAAGACCCCCGCAAGATTTCTTTCCAGGTAGCGAGGGATGTGTATACCAAGTTTCGTTAAAATCGATGGTTGCGTTTTTGAGTTTTTGCAGAACATACAGTTGCAAGAAAAAGTATGTGAACCCTTTGGAATGATATGGATTTCTGCACAAATTGGTCATAAAATGTGATCTGATCTTCATCTAAGTCACAACAATAGACAATCACAGTCTGCTTAAACTAATAACACACAAATAATTAAATGTTACCATGTTTTATTGAACACACCATGTAAAAATTCACAGTGCAGGTGGAAAAAGTATGTGAACCCTTGGATTTAATAACTGATTGAACCTCCTCTGGCAGCAATAACGTCAACCAAATGTTTCCTGTAGTTGCACATCAGACATGCACACCGGTCAGGAGTAATTCTAGACCATTCCTCTATACAGAACTGTTTCAGTTCAGCAATATTCTTGGGATATCTGGTGTGGATCGCTTTCTTGAGGTCATGCCACAGCATCTCAATCGGGTTGAGGTCAGGACTCTGACTGAACCACTCCAGAAGGTGTATTTTCCTCTGTTTAAGCCATTCTGTTGTTGATTTACTTCTATGCTTTGGGTCGTTGTCCTGTTGCAACACCCATCTTCTGTTCAGCTTCAGCTGGTGGACAGATGGCCGTAAGTTCTCCTGCAAAATGTCTTGATAAACTTGGGAATTCATTTTTCCTTCGATGATAGCAATCCATCCAGGCCCTGACGCAGCAAAGCAGCCCCAAACCATGATGCCCCCACCACCATAGTTGGGATGAGGTTTTGATGTTGGTGTGCTGTGACTCTTTTTTCCCCACACATAGTGTTGTGTGTTTCTTCCAAATAACTCAACTTTGGTTTCATCTGTCCACAGAATATTTTGCCAGTAATGCTGTGGAACATCCAGGTGCTCTTGTGCAAACTGTAAATGTGCAGCAATGTTTTTTTGGAACAGCAGTGGCTTCCTCTGTGGTATCCTCCCATGTTTTATGTATTGCAGATTCTCTAAAAGGGATGTTAGCATATGCCAGACACTTTTGTAAGTCTTTAGCTGACACTCTAGGATTATTCTTCACCTCATTGAGCAGTCTGAGCTGTGCTCTTGCAGTCATCTTTACAGGACGTCCACTCCTAGCGAGAGTAGCAGCAGTGCTGAACTTTCCCCATTTAGAGACAATTTGTCTTACTGTGGACTGATGAACAGCAAGACATTTGGAGATACTTTTATAACCCTTTCCAGCCTTATGCAAGTCAACAATTCTTAATTATAGGTCTTCTGAGAGCTCTTTTGTGCGAGGCATCATTCACACCAGGCAATGCTTCTTGTGAAAAGCAAACCCAGAACTGGTGTGTGTTTTTTATAGGGCAGGGCAGCTTCAACCAACACCTCCAATCTCATCTCATTGATTGGACTCCAGTTCGCTGACACCTCACTCCAATTAGCTATTGGAGATGTCATTAGTCTGGAGTTCACATACTTTTTCCACCTGTACTGTGAATGTTTACATGGTGTGTTCGATAAAAACAAGGTAACATTTAATTATTTGTGTGTTATTAGTTTAAGCAGACTGTGATTGTCTATTGTTGTGACTTAGATGAAGATCAGATCGCATGTTATGACCAATTTGTGCAGAAATCCATATCATTCCAAAGGGTTCACATACTTTTTCTTGTAACTGTACATACACACATACATACAGTACAGACCAAAAGTTTGGACATACCTTCTCATTCAAAGAGTTTTCTTTATTTTCATGACTATGAAAATTGTAGATTCACACTGAAGGCATCAAAACTATGAATTAACACATGTGGAATTATATACATAACAAAAAAGTGTGAAACAACTGAAAATATGTCATATTCTAGGTTCTTCAAAGTAACCACCTTTTGCTTTGATTACTGCTTTGCACACTCTTGGCATTCTCTGGATGAGCTTCAAGAGGTAGTCACCTGAAATGTTCTTCCAACAGTCTTGAAGGAGTTCCCGGAGATGCTTAGCACTTGTTGGCCCTTTTGCCTTCACTCTGCGGTCCAGCTCACCCCAAACCATCTCGATTGGGTTCAGGTCCGGTGACTGTGGAGGCCAGGTCATCTGGCGCAGCACCTCATCACTCTCCTTCATGGTCAAATAGCCCTTACACAGCCTGGAGGTGTGTTTGGGGTCATTGTCCTGTTGAAAACTAAATGATGGTCCAACTAAACGCAAACCGGATAGAATAGCATGCCGCTGCAAGATGCTGTGGTAGCCATGCTGGTTCAGTATGCCTTCAATTTTGAATAAATCCCCAACAGTGTCACCAGCAAAGCACCCCCACACCATCACACCTCCTCCTCCATGCTTCACGGTGGGAACCAGGCACGTAGAGTCCATCCATTCACCTTTTCTGCATCACACAAAGACACGGTGGTTGGAACCAAAGATCTCAAATTTGGACTCATCAGACCAAAGCACAGATTTCCACTGGTCTAATGTCCATTCCTTGTGTTCTTTAGCCCAAACAAGTCTCTTCTGCTTGTTGCCTGTCCTTAGCAGTGGTTTCCTAGCAGATATTCTACCATGAAGGCCCGATTCACACAGTCTCCTCTTAACAGTTGTTCTAGAGATGTGTCTTCTGCTAGAACTCTGTGTGGCATTGACCTGGTCTCTAATCTGAGCTGCTGTTAACCTGCAATTTCTGAGGCCGGTGACTCGGAAGAACTAATCCTCCGCAGCAGAGGTGACTCTTGGTCTTCCTTTCCTGGGGCGGTCCGCATGTGAGCCAGTTTCTTTGTAGCGCTTGATGGTTTTTGTGACTGCACTTGGGGACACTTTCAAAGTTTTCCCAATTTTTCGGACTGACTGACTTTAATTTCTTAAAGTAATGATGGCTACTCGTTTTTCTTTACTTAGCTGCTTTTTTCTTGCCATAATACAAAATCTAACAGTCTATTCAGTAGGACTATCATCTGTGTATCCACCTGACTTCTCCACAACGCAACTGATAGTCCCGACCCCATTTATAAGGCAAGAAATCCCACTTTTTAAACCTGACAGGGCACACCTGTGAAGTGAAAACCCTTTCAGGTGACTACCTCTTGAAGCTCATCAAGAGAATGCCAAGAGTGTGCAAAGCAGTAATCAAAGCAAAAGGTGGCTTCTTTGAAGAACCTAGAATATGACATATTTACAGTTTTTTCACACTTCTTTGTTATGCATGTAATTCCACATGTGTTAATTCATAGTTTTGATGCCTTCAGTGTGAATCTACAATTTTCATAGTCATGAAAATAAAGAAGACTCTTTGAATGAGAAGATGTGTCTAAACTTTTGGTCTGTACTGTATATATATATAATCTTGAATCCCATGCAAATTATGTAGGGGATGTATGTAATCGTCGGGGACTTTGACCGGAATACTGAATGATGTTTTCAGTTTATGTAGATATAAACAAAAATACCTATATGTATTTGTGTGTGTGTGAAACATATGAAATCATCCGGTGACATCATACATCAGTACCGCGCTGTGTGTATAACAATATATATACAATCTCAGCGAGGTAGAGATGTATGATTTAACCGGATGATTTTGTACATGTCACACCAGGTATTAAGTAATCATTTGAAAAGGGATAAAATACAGATGTAGTACAGTTAACACGCCTGGTAGGCGTTGTCTAGCCAAAGCTCCTTCCATACCAGGTTCTCCAGTTCTGTCACCCACTCATCCAGGGGCTGCTCTCCCAAGAGACCCATCCGCATCGCCACACGCTTCTGTAGCCGCTGCTCATAACTGGGGAGGCTCTCCCCTCGCCGCCGCTGGGCACTTTCCAGGGCATCATGCCAGATTTCCTTCCTTCTCATCATAGAACTCTGTCCGAAGACTAGTTGATTCCATCCCGCTGTATCCAGGGGCGCTGTACGGATACTAGCGTTGCCCTCAATTTTTTAAATCACTGGAAGACGCCATCCCACTGCTTTCCACCAATGTAACAGATCTCCTAGCACCCCGACCGGGTACCTCCGTTGATGGATTCTCCCAGTGCTTCCCGAGGACTCCAAGCACTCCACTCTACACCAAAACCACCACAGGAGCCAGGAACAGCTCTTACAAGAGCTAGTAGTTATAGGGGAGTATAGCAAATCTTCAGTGTATAGCAATCCTCACACACATGAGACGAGGCTCTATGTTGAATGTAAAACAGGAACTCTTTATTGGGTTATTTTTCAGCCTTTTATGCAGGTCTCCCAGCAAGGGACACTCCCCTTGGGGCCCTTGTAGAAGACTGTGATAGTTTATATTTTAGCCAATCACATGCATTTACAGAATTCAAACCTTCCCAGCAATTGTACACAAAACCCCCTTCCCTCTGTCTGTAACGCAATGAACAAAATACAATGAGCATTGTCTGAGACGCAATTAACAAAATACAATTACCAATAACACAAAGGCTACAACCCACATAGAATCCTCCCCTCTGCCTGTGATAGAATCATGGTACACCATGGTTAACATAATCATCACAGACAGGAGAATGCACAATGTCCTCTGTCCTGGAGACAACCGAGTTGTAATTCAATTATCTCTCAGGACAGAGGGCAATCGCCAATACACACAGAGAGACAATGGAACAGACCTCACTACTCAACGTATACAATGTCCCACCCTTTACAATACACATAAACATTTAACATCCCAACATAGCACGAATTAGTTGTAAAAGTCTCTTGGGCCTGGCTGTACTCATGGCTTTTCTGTCCAAAACAGTTCCACAGATTTAAGCTGTGCAGCCGGTCTGTCTTCTCCTTCAAAATTAGTATGGGCCATAATCCTGGGGCAAGAGGCTGGCAACCAGGCCCCTCCAAAAGCCAGTGGTGAGGTTGGTATTGCCACATATACATAACTGAGTCATGTAGAGAGAGATACAAAAATCATGTAAGCATTGTACCTGGGCATAATCGCCTACTATAATCTTCGACCCGATCTGGGTGTAGGCGTTTCAGGTCGCAGTACTTTTTTTTTATTGCCTTGCGGTCGTGCCATATGCCGCTTTTTAGTTTTAATCCAGCCCGGACAGACCGTACTATTGCTTCTTTCTCTAGCCTTTTCCGGGTCCATGGATAGCCCCTTTCCAGAAAGCACTGAAGGATAAAGATGAAAGCATATAATCAAACATTTTTTATTATACAAATATTCAAAGAAATATCCCCCCTAAAAAAAGCTAAAAGTTGTTACGTCTTTAAAGGGGAAATATTAGATTTAAAGTTACCGATATAAGATTGGATTGTATTGCGATTATATGTATGTGATGTCTGAGCAATCAGAAGCTGCAATATACCTGTCTAGGTAAGTGATGGTACAGTATTGGGTGTACAGCTGGTTCGCCTCTTCGTGGTGCACCCTGGGTAACGCTAAATGGAGCAGCAAATACTTTTGGTCCGACAAAAAAAGCTCATGGACATAAATTTAAATCTATATATATTGTGTGCATGGTATATAATGTGTGGTATATATTGCATGGCAGGAAAACGGACGTGCTATGTGCATGTGATAGATATTTATCTGTTGTCCATACATACATGCTACTGACATAGTGCTGCGAAGTAACAAGAATACTCAGTGCACCAATGAGTAGTATCTACTATGGGGGTGGCGGGGGGCGGAGGAAATAAAAAAAAAAAAATGTTTTGTATCAATGTAGTTCTTATTCGCATACACGAATATTTAGCAACACTAAATCTACATATAAATAATTTAGACGTAGACCGAGTGCTGCTAAATATTGTTCTTCCATGCATGCAATATGAAACAAAATACAATGCTGTAATAGAATATTAGAATAACTTCTTAATACAGTTAGAATAACTTCTTCTTTTTTAAATCGAATTCGCCCCATTTTCAATCATCATTTTTAATACTGAAAGAACGCCAAACTCCACCAGTAGCATTGCAAAACTGAATCCGAAACCAGGGCCCATGTCACATAACGGTAACACCATTACGTCACTCATAATATTGCGTCCTCAAGCAATCATTCATAACATTCCCGATTTTCGGGTAAAAATCGGGAATTCGAATAACAAGATTGATTCCACCCTGCTTATTGCAATATAGCGAATATTTGAAAAAATAATCTAGAATCGATCAATTTAGCTAATATAGTAGTATAATCTTCTTTGTCTAATAGTTGTAATTTTTTTTCTCTTCTTAACAGATTTTAAAAAAATTAAGACTCAAAAAAGATTATAGCACTATATTAGCTAAATTGCTCAATGTTAGTATTTTACGAATATTCGCTAAATTGCTATATATTCATGTTTTAGGATATGACGAATATTCTAAAAAACAAAGTTATAGCAATATAGCAAATATATTCGTTATTTAGAATATTCATATATTTTTTTTTTATATGAAAAAATTATTCCTTTCAGCTTAATTTGTTTGTGGGCCAATGAGTCATTGGCCCAAAATCAAGAAGCAGTGAGGGATCATGTTTCCAGATGTTTAAAATTCACTAATATTCGATATAGCGAATATATAGCACTATATTCAAAATATTCGCGAATTTGCAAAGTTTCAATATTCGCAAAAAATAGTCGTTATTCGAATATTTACGCTCAACGCTATTCACAAGCAAGGAGTGGGCATGGATGTCTGACCTTTGTGAGGTTTTAAGAAATTTTGAGTAATCAACACAGATAGTATGCGGCGATAATGCTATTAACAGTGTAACCATCCCACTGTGTCTACTCAAACGCTCTCTGCTCGCAATTAAGGACGACGCGTTGCATGTGGAAGAGGTTGAGATGGGGGAAGACATTACACAGGGTGATAGCCAGACCACCCTCAGTTTGTCTTTTCAGCGCAATGGAAGTTTAATTCCACCTTTTCTGCATGTGTTGGCAGAAGAGTAGGAAGAGGATGAGGAGATTGAGAGTGATCATCCTGATGATGACAGCAAAGTCTTGCCTGTTGATACTCTGGCACACATGGCTGACTTCATGTTAGGCTGCCTTTCCCGCGACCTGCGCATTATACGCATTTTAGACAACATGGATTACTGGTTGTTCATCCTACTCGACCCCCACTACAAAGAGAACTTCTCATCCCTCATTCCTCTGGTGGAGAGGATGAGCAAAACGGTGCAATACCAGAAGATCCTTGTTAAAAAATTGCTCCAAAAATTTCCAACTCTGGTGGCAAAGTTAGTAGTTCCTTGGCCAACCGAGGAGGGGAGACAAGGGGAACACAAATCTGTTCCAACAGAGGCAGGGCAACACTCTCTGAAGCCTGGGACAGTTTCATGACAACCCGCCAGCACCCTCAGCCTGATGCGCGGCCTACTTTCACAAGGAGGGAAACATTTTGGAAGATGATGAAGGAGTACATAGCAGACCATGTCAGCGTCCTCAATCATCCCTCAGTGCCTTACAACTACTGGGTGTCCAAGGTGAACACGTGGCATGAACTGGCACTCTACGCCTTGAAGGTGCTGGCCTGCTTTGCCGCCAGCGTTTTGTCTGAGCGGGTATTTAGTGCTGCTGGTGGCATTATAACAGATAAGTGTATACGCCTGTCAACTGAAAATGTTGACAGGTTGACTCTTATAAAAATTAACAAGGCATGTATTGACCATGACTTCTCGACTAAACCAGAGGTAAGCTAATGAACACTTTTTAATGTGTTTTTTATAATGTACTGAATACACTGTATTCCCATGCACCCCTTCCACCACAAACAAAGGTATATGGTTGAATCTTCCTTTTCTCATCCTCCTTCTCCTCTTCCATTATATCATCTTGCTTATTCATCGCATATAATGCCCTTGCATATATGCCCTTCGCATATAATGTTTTAAAGGGTCAGCTCAGCTGCATGCCCTCGTATATAATTTTTTAGAGGTTCAGCTCACCAGCAGGGCCTCACCTAAAAGTTTTACTGCGTCAGCTCACCAGCAGGCCCTTGTATATGATGTTTTACATGGTCAGCTCACCAGCAGGCTTTCGCATATAATATTTTACAGGGTCAGCTCACCAGCAGACCTTTACCTACAATCTTTTACAGGGTCAGCTTATCTGAAGGCTCTCGCATATTATTTTTTAGAGGGTCAGCTCACCTGCAGGCCCTCACCTACAATCTTTTACAGGGTCAGCTCACCAGCAGGCCCACACCTAAAATCTTTTACAGGGTCAGATCACTTGAAGGCCCTCGCATATAATTGTTTAGAGGGTCAGCTCACATGTAGGCCCAAACCTACAACATTTTAGAGGGTCAGCTCACCAGTAGGCCCTTGCATATCATTTTTTACAGGGTCAGCTCACCAGCAGGCCTTCACCTACAATCTTTTACAGGGTCAGCTCACCAGCAGGCCCGCTCGTAAAAATTTTTACAGTGTCAGCTCACCTGCAGGCCCTCACCTACAGTAATTATACCTAATAGGTAATTTGCACGCATGCTGCCTTGCTTGGATGTGGTAGACGTAGCCGTTTATCAGGCTCCCTCTCCGGAAACAAACACTGATTCACCGTTACCCGGTCACTATAGTTTGAGCTGAAAATAACATCGAAAGTTGATATGGCAGACATCTGAATGGATAATCGCCGTGCAATCGGGCCCAGGTTATCTAGAGTCATCAAAGTGACAGCAGGCCCTCGTCCATAATGTTTTAGATGGTCAGATCAGCAGGCACTTGCTCCAAATGTTTTTGAGGGTCACCAGCAGGCCATCAATTATAATTTTTCAAGGCTGCGTATGATGCCTTGAGTGTATTGTAGTGCCGGTTCCTTGTAATTTTTGGCAGGCCTTTCACTTAGTGCATAGGCTTTAAGAGTGTAGGAGTCCCACCACATGAACAATTATACCACAATTTGAATGAGGCCCTCCTTTATGTGATATACAGGTTGTATCGGAGTTTCTCTTTCTTGTAATTTTTGGCAGCACTTGCACTTTATATACAAGAATGTTTCCTAACAATGTTTCCTCTAAAATTGATTTTATCTTTGGTTTTGTGCATATTATTACGGTGTACTACTCGGATAACATCGTTCCCAGCAGCGACCTATTTCCTGAAATTCGGATCAAATTCCACTTCGTCAGCTTTGATTAGCTCATCTCTTATTGGAATCGATTATGGGTATTACTGTAAATTGGAAACTGGTACAAGACATCCGCACCCCAATACTGATTAATCTTTGTCTTTTTTTAACAAGGCCCATATGCAGCAAGAGCTCCCAAAAGGTCATAATCTCTGCTGCATTTACTGGGATCCAACCTAGCCTATGGCATTGTGGGGCTCTGGGAAATAAATTGCTGGGCGTATAAATTTGTTTCGGTTAGCATCAAATTTATAAAATCTTCAGAGAAAATGATTTAAAAAAATCTATTTCTGTGAAGCCCACACAATCAATCTGAATTTGTGAGCTGCCTACAAACTCAGTAAGTGGGGGCTGATAATCCTCAGGGGCTGGAGTCCATATGGATTTACTCTGTGGGGCTGCCTCAGCTGTTTAGGCTACCTTCTAGAGGGTCCCTCATCACCGGATGATGATGATGAGGGGGTAGAGGAGTAGAGAAATGTAGAGATGATGAGGGGGCAGAGGAGTAGAGAAATGTGGTATCCTCTTCTCCCTCACTGGCAGACTCAGTATCAGAGTCAAGATATGGGTATGCTGTTCAGCTGAGTATACTCTTTGGATGGACGAGCCAGTTTTACTTTATTGGGGTGTGACGTGTGAAATGTGTAAACCTTTATTTATTGTGAGTGGAGTTTATGTGTTTTTACATGTGAAGGGGCTTGTAATAAATTGGTTTGTAAAGGGGCTTGTAAAGTTAAATTTAGTAGCAAAAAAATAAAAAAATTGCTCAAAAAATGTGTATATATACTACCACTACCTGCAGTTCTTTCTTCCCACAAAACTATAAAAAAAAACAAAAAAATGCAAATGCAGATGCAAAGATGCAAATGAGCACATTTCCCGTGTATGTGCAAAAACTGTAGTATGAAAATTCACTACAGAAAAGTGTTAAAAAGTGAACACTGGCTAAAAATTTACATATATATATATATATATATATATATATACATACACTGAACACAAATATAAATGCAACACCTTCGGTTTTGTTTGCTTCCATTTTGCATGAGCTGAACTCAAAGATCTGAAACATTTTCTACATACACAAAAGACCCATTACTCTCAAATAATGTTCACAAATCTGTCTAAATCTGTGTTAGGGAGCACTTCTCCTTTGTCGAGATAATCCATCCCACCTCACAGGTGTGGCATATCAAGGTGCTGATTAGACAGCATGAATATTGGGCAGGTGTGCCTTACACTTCCCAAAATAAAAGATCACTCTGAAATGTGCACAGTTTTGCCTTACTGGGGGGTGGGGGGAATCAGAAAACCAGTCAGTATCTGGTGTGGCCACAATTTGCCTCACCCAGTGCCACACATCTCCGTCGCATAAGGTTGATCAGGTAGTTGATTGTGGCCTGTGGAATGTTGGTCCACTCCTCTTCAATAGCTGTGCGAAGTTGCTGAATATTGGCAGGAACTGGAACACAATGTCGTATATGCAGACCCAGAGCATCCCAAACATGCTCAATGGGTGACATGTCCGGTGGGTATGCTGGCCATGCAAGAACTGGGATGTTTTCAGCTTCCATGAATAGTGTACAGATCCTTGCAATATGGGGCTGTGCATTATCAGGAGGTGATTGTCATGGATGAATGGCACAACAATGGGCCTCAGGATCTCATCACGATATCTCTGTGCATTCAAAATTCCATCAATAATATGCACCTGTGTTCATTGTCCATAACATACGCCTGCCCATACCATAACCTCACCGCCATCATGGGCCACTCGATCCACAACGTTGACATCAGCAAACCGCTCACCCACACAATGCCACACACGCCGTCTGCCATCTGCCTTGAACAGTGAAAACCGGGAATCATCCGTGAACAGAACGCCTCTCCAATGTGACAGACACCATTGAATGTGAGCATTTTACCACTCAAGTCGGTTACGACAATGAACTGCAGTCAGGTCCAGCCCCCGACGACAAGCATGCAGATGAGCTTTCCTGAGACGGTTTCTGACAGTTTGTGCAGAAATTCTTTGGTTATGCAAACTGATTGTTGATGCAGCTGTCCCTGTGGCTGGTCTCATACAATCATGGAGTTGAACATGCTGGATGTGGAAGTCCTGGGCTGGTGTGGTTACACGTGGTCTGCGGTTGTGAGGCCGGTTGGCTGTACTGCCAAATTCTCTGAAACGCCTTTGAAGATGGCTTATGGTAGAGAAATGAACATTCATTGCACGGGCAACAGATCTGGTAGACATTCCTGCAGTCAGCATGCCAATTGCACACTCTCTCAAACGTTGCGACATCTGTGGCATTGTGCTGTGTGATCAAACTGCACATTTCAGAGTGGCCTTTTATTGTGGGCAGTCTAAGGCACACCTGGCAATATTCATGCTGTCTAATCAGCACCTTGATATGCCACACCTGTGTAGTGGCATTGATTATCTCGGCAAAGGAGAAGTGCTCACTAACACAGATTTAGGCAGATTTGGGAACAATATTTGAGAGTAATGGGTCTTTTGTGTATGTAGAAAATGTTTCAGATCTTTGAGTTCAGCTCATGCAAATTGGGAGCAAAACTGAAAGTGTTGCGTTTATATTTTTGTTCAGTGTACAGTTCTGTTAAAATCCAAGCTTTATTGAGTATACACTAAAAGTACAGGAACACTAGCCATAGCAGGTTGATGCATTTCGATATCAAGTCTTAGTCATAACCTACTGTTCTATATATCCATCTTCCTTTAAAAGAACAAGCATGCCTCTCATGACATGTCCACTTAGATGTGTGCGCATAATTAATCCCTCCAATCCATGTCATATACAAACTTAAAGATATGTAAATCAAAGCAAAAAAGTAAGATACGTATAAATACAAATGCATGAATACGAGTATCCATTCAATATTCAAATATCACATCATGTCTATGATTTAATCCCTTTGGAATTCTGCTGTTCAACATAAAATTCTCCATGCTATCCAAACACTTTAGGGAGGTACACCAGGGAAATGTGGCTAA
Organism: Bufo gargarizans; assembly: GCF_014858855.1. Classification (NCBI taxonomy): domain Eukaryota; kingdom Metazoa; phylum Chordata; class Amphibia; order Anura; family Bufonidae; genus Bufo; species Bufo gargarizans. Next base: position 332,731,889 of record NC_058082.1, on the reverse strand, counting down.
CTTGGAAGTTACAGGGATTGAAAGAGTCTTTAACCCCTGCAGGGGAGGTGACTTGCATAGAAGGGTATTGAATCGTGAATTCTATTGGATTTTTATGTTAAACAGCAGAATTCCAAAGGGATTAAATCATAGACATGATATTTGAATATTGAATGGATACTCTTATTCTGCATTTGTATTTATATGTATATTCCTTTTTTGCTTTGATTTAAAAAGTGTAACTGTCATGTTTTCATAAATAAATAAAAATTAATCAATTTTAGCATATGTTACTGCTGCAGCAGGATTATGCATAAAGCAATATTTAGTTTCTTCACATATCAAAGTTCTCCTTGAGTTTTTCCCCTTATTTACGGCTGTTTAAGCATTTACAATATGAGGACCTTCTCAAGGTGGCTCCTCTGCCAGTTCTCCGAGGCCAAAACTGCTTTCCCTCACTTCCCATACACACTTGCTGTAGCCAGCAGCTCACTGCCAACCAATCAGATTGGATTACTGAGAGACATGCCTCCTGACTCTGCAGCCTAATGCAGGACCGCCCCTCCGTCTTCATGTCTTCTTAGCCAGAGACAGACAAGCCATAGCAACTGGAAAACAACTGAAGAAAGGGACCGGCACTCCAAATCGCTGGTGCAGTAAGTATTTATTGGTCACATAACACAGCATTAGTACTGTGTTATGTGACCAATGAATACTTTCTGCACCAGCGATTCCGAGTGGCGGTCCCTTTCTTCAGTTGTTTTCCTGGGATAGTGACCCACTGACCGGGCACCCTTCCAACACAGTGCCGACCGACACGGACTTAATAAGCCATAGCAACTGTCTTTTAAGAGAGCAGTGGAAAGGGACAGAAGAAAATAAATGAAAGCTGTTATAAAATACACAGATATAAAAAATAATCCCTAGGTACTGATCAGGCAGATATACACTGAACAGCACTTGGTGGTCAGAGCTCATACGCAGAAAAAGTGATGCAGAGCTGGAAAATTGTAAAAACAAATGGTGAAAAAAAAGCACACAGAGAAAAATGGCATCCGCAAAAAATGGACAGGGGGGCTGGGGGTAAGGTCATGGATGGGGTGGATTAAGGATCTGGAACTGCTTCAAAAAAAAATAAAAAAATCACTGCAGAAGTTCCATATGTTCTTCTTCTTTCTTTCTTCTTTTAGCAGGAAAAGCTGTGGTAGTGCACCACAAGTCCCAGCAAGCCAACAAACAGCACAGAACGTCTCTGCATGCAGTCACCAGCTAGAATGGCTGCCTGCAGTGAGGTTCATCCCTTTCCTGTGCTGCTATAGCTCTGTCATTGGCTGGAGTGTTGTTCCAGCCAATCGCAGCACAGGCGGGGGACCCCAAACACTGTTGTCCCCTGCCTGAACTCAGGGGAGACAGTTGCTGACTAGTTCAGCAAAGGTCACTCCTGTATGACCCCCCTGCAACTCTATAAATGGTTAAAAAACCATCAGGAGCTTTGATGGGCTGGTCTGCAGAAACTGGCCAATGGCAGTGATCTGGGCTGCAGGGGGATGGAAATACCTCCCTAAGCCCTTGGTAAAGATGGCTGCCTGCCGTTCACTAGCTGTATGGCGCTGGGATGCTGGGATTTCATACACAGCGCAGTACAGTTATGGCGCTGGTATTCTACGGGTTAAGGGCAGAGTTTTTGCCATGGTCATATTAGTTTTCTTTTTGGACAAACGGTTTTGCAGGGAACTTACTGCTTGTCCTGGACTGTATTGGATAGAAGTCAAGATTAGCGACATTGATGGGCATTACCATTGTTAGCATGAAAAACATTTGTAAGCTGAGAAGTATCATCACTTTCCATGTCACATTCATCATCAATTGTCAATTCATTTTGAAAAAAATGTGTTTTAACAATGATTGCTCGCACCAGTTTATTAATATCTAATAAAGTAAAATAAAGATTGAAATGATCATCTGGTACAAAATTGATGCCCTTGGAAAGGACATTGATTTGTTCTGTGGTCACATTAAGACTATGTTAACATTGGTGCGTTATTTCGTTTGTCTCTTTGGATATCTTGGGGCCGGATCTTGTACACCCATTATGTATGGTCTGCCAAAGACACATAAGCAAGAGATACATCCCTTTCTTATAGACCTATTGTTTCCAGTTCTGGATCCATCTTTGAAAGGCTATGTGACCATTATCTGCAACCTCTGGCTTATCGCATCCCAGGAAATTTGAAGGATAGCAAGGATATCCTCAACAATATTAAAGATATTATATGGGATACTGAATCATCTTGGGCTACATGTAATATTCAAGCACTTTTCCCCTCAGTACCACGACCTGAAGCTTTAACAACCCTGACCCATTATTTGAATAAATACAGTGAATACACGTCAAACTTAAAGAATACATTATTGAAGTTACTAATTTTCTGTTATCCAGGAATAATTTTTCATTCAATAATCAATTTTTCCTACAGGTCAAAGACTGGTCCATGGGGGGAGGGAAATTTCTTTTTTAGATCTTACTCATATTGGAGACCCTCTCCTTAACCAGTTGATTACTAAATTATACCACAAACCAACAGAATGCAACACCATTTTAGCTGCCACTAGTTTCCATCCACAACATACAATACGCAGTATTGAAGTTGGGGAGTATATCAGGGCAATACTTGTCTGTTCAGATGTAGCAGACTTCCACAAAGAAAGTACCATTATTGACAACCGCTTAAAAGCTAGGGGTTACCCTGTTTGGTCCCAAAATGGGCTAACAAAAATTATACTCACAAAAAAATATTTTACTTCAGGATCATCATTCCCACACTGCTAAAGATAAAAAAAATCTGTCAACCAAATTCTCCATAAAAATGGCAAAGATAGTGATAAATATCATGATAAAAAAATTAAAAAAAATAAAAAAAATGGGTTGGTCACTTTTTCCACTAATTATTCTTTGGAATATAACAAAAAAACCAGTGAAAAAATATATTCCCATTCTAGATGATGACTCCCACGTTAAGTCATGAAAAATTGCTGCAGATTTGCAGATTTTAGGAAATATTCTTGCACCGTCTATGTATGTTTCCCCTAGCAGCCGTATTAATAACTAGAGATGTCGCGAACATAAAATTTTCCGTTCGCGAAAGGCAAACGCGAATTTCCGCAAATGTTCGCAAACCGGGCGAACCGCCATTGACTTCCATAGGCAGGCGAATTTTAAAAACCCACAATTCTGGCCACAATAGTGATGGAAAAGTTGTTTCAAGGGGACTAACACCTGGACTGTGGCATGCCAGAGGGGGATCCATGGCAAAACTCCCATGGAAAATTACGTAGTTGACCCAGAGTTGGGTTTTAATCCATAAAGGGCATAACTCACTTAACATTCCTAAATTGTTTGGAATAACGTGCTTTAAAACATCAGGTATGATGTTGTATCGATCAGGTAGTGTAAGGGTTATGCCCGCTTCACAGTGACAGACCAAACTCCCCATTTAACGCACCGCAAACAACCGCAAACAACCGCAAACAGTCCATTTGCACAACCGCAAACTCCCCATTTGCACAAGGTTGGATACCAAGCTAGCCATGTCCCGTTCCTTGTCCTCACTGATGTCATTGAAGTTCTCTTCCTCCACCCAGCCACGTACAACACCAAGGGTCCCCGAAAGCTGACAACAAGCCCCCTGGGACGCCTGCTGTGGTTGGTCTTTCACCTCCTCAAAGCTACCTTACTCCTCTGACTTTTCTTCAGACTCCCCTCTCTACTTTGCTGCAGGTCCAAAAATCGACGAAGACAAGGCTGCTTCTGGTGGTGATGGTGACTACAACTCTTCCTCTTCATGCATATCTACGGCCTGATCCAGCACTCTTCGCAGGGCACGCGTCAGAAAAAACGCATATGGGATGAGGTCGATGATGTTGCCTTGGGTTTGACTGACCAGGTTTGTCACCTCCGCAAAAGGACGCATCAGCCTACAGCCATTGTTCATGAGCGTCTAGTAACGCAGCCAAAACATACCCAGCTCCTCAGAGGCTGTCCTCTTTTTTTTTTATTAAAAAAATCTGTTCTTAGCAGTTTAATCTCTGTTTTGTCCCCTATCAGGGGCCGGTGTGGTGTATGGAATAGATTTTAGAAACCGGGAGATAGAAAAAGATGCTTGGTTGGTCCTCTTACTTCCAATTTGGGGCACTGTGCGTGCGCCTTGCAATGTACTGAGCTACCTGATATGAGTGGTATGTTAAGTAGTACTATTCCTATCAGTTTAATCCCTGTTACGTCCCCTATCAGGGGACGTGTATGGAATAGATTTTAGGAACCGGGTGTCACGAGGGTGTCAAGAGCCACGTCTGACTCCGTTATACCCGGGGTCAGGAAGTCGCAGCGGGTGGCTGCGCGCTCTATGTCTAAAGATCACGTTGTTTCTTAGTGATTGTTTTCTGTGTTTGCCTTGCAATCCTTTTTGTCTCACTCAGGGATCCGTAGCTTCTCCTCCTCAGCTGTTTCTTGTCTGCCACTCCCAACCTCCTTATATTCTCCTCTCACACTTCTCTAGTTGCCAGTTATAGAGCTTCCTGCCTGGACATCTATACTGACCCACTGGAGCTGTGAATCCTGGTTGTTGTTCCAGAGTGCTTCCCTCCGGATCCCTGTTGGGCTTTTTGTTGTCTCCTGTTGTCGCTCACCTGGGATTATATGTTTAGTCTGTATTGTCTGTCCTCCCCTCGGTGTTTTCCTTTAGAGCTAGTGGTGCGGACTAGTGTTCCCACTGCCCTGTTCACTATCTAGGGCTCATCTTAGGGAAAGCCAGGGTTTTAGGCACGTGATCGGCGTACGGGTGAGGAACCCGTCTAGGGACGTCAGGGCAGCCAGGTGCCAGCCGCAAGGTGAGTCAGGGGTCACCACCTTCCCTCTCACTTGGACAGGGCCTTCCTCTTTCCCTCCCTCTGTGTCACGTATGTGATAGTCACGCCGATCGTGATACCGGGAGATGGAAAAAGATGCTTGGTTGGTCCTCTTACTTCCAATTTGGGGCACTGCGCGTGTGCCGTGCAATATACTGTGCTACCCTATATGAGTGGTATGTTAAGTAGTACTATTCCTATCAGTTTAATCCCTGTTACGTCCCCTATCAGGAGCCGGTCTATGGAATAGGTTTTAGGAACCGGGAGATGGAAAAAGATGCTTGGTTGGTCCTACTTCCAATTTGGGGTACTGCGCGTGTGCCATGCAATGTACTATGCTACCCTATATGAGTGGTATGTTAAGTAGTACTATTCCTATCAGTTTAATCACTGTTACGTCCCCTATAAGGGGCCGGTGTATAGAATAGATTTTAGGAACCGGGAGATGGAAAAAGATGCTTGGTCGGTCCTCTTACTTCCAATTTGGGGCACTGCGCCTGTGCCGTGCAATATACTGTGCTACCCTATATGAGTGGTATGTTAAGTAGTACTATTCCTATCAGTTTAATCCCTGTTACGGCCCCTATCAGGGGCCGGTCTATGGAACAGATTTTAGGAACCGGGAGATGGAAAAAGATGCTTGGTTGGTCCTCCTACTTCCAATTTGGGGCACTGCGCGTGTGCCGTGCAATGTACTGTACTACCCTATATGAGTGGTATGTTAAGTAGTACTATTCCTATCAGTTTAATCCCTGTGACGTCCCCTATCAGGGGTACGTCCCCTATCAGGGGGACATCCCCCTGATAGGGGACATCACAGGGATTAAACTGATAGGAATAGTACTACTTAACATACCACTCATATAGGGTAGCACAGTATGGAATAGATTTTAGGAACCGGGAGATGGAAAAAGATGCTTGGTTGGTCCTCCTACTTCCAATTTGGGGCACTGCGCGTGCGCCGTGCAATGTACTGTGCCACCAGATATGAGTGGTGTGTTAAGTAGTACTATTCCTATCAGTTTAATCCCTGATATGTCCCCTATCAGGGGACGTGTATCGAATAGATTTTAGACAACCGCAAAGAGTTGTCAATAGTTGACACACTCATGACATAAATTTTATTCCTCTATGCGTCAATCTTGGTGTAGTGATGACTGTGCTCATGTGCACTTTGGGAGATTTCAGGCGATGGTGGTTTTTCAAAGCCTATGGTCGTGCTGAGGTAGTTCAGTGACAGTTAAGTGACCCAGAAAACAATGATTCTGCAGTGTGGGCCCATTGTTGGCCTAATAGGCTTTAATGATCTCCTTAGATGATCACAAAGAAAATTAATGTTTTTTCTATGCAAAAATTATCCAGCCGATCACTTTTGGTCTGTTCACAATGAAGCAACGACCTTATCATCTGGGGTGTGCCAACTGCCATTGCCAACACACTCATAGAGGTGATTGCTTCATTCTGATAGGCAAGCCCCTTCCCCACAACAAGGTAACGATCACGAAGGGGAATTGACACATGTATGTGCCTTTTTTTTGTTTGGTTTTTGCAGCCACAGTGCAGCGTTAGAGGCCAGAAAAATTAGGCATGTACACATGCCTGAAAAATTAGGTATTGTTGCAGCCGCTGCTGTAGCAATGGCCGGAAAAAATTGATGTTTTCCAGGCTGAAAGTGCGCTAAAACATTGTGGCTTGAACCCTAGTTGGTGGCGGAGAAGTCACGCAAGTCATCCGGCATACAGAGATAAAATACAGCAGCATGTGGACCATTTTTAGCCCAAGGCATCTCATCTCATCAGGCCTTTTTTAGTAAAATGTATCGCCCACTGTCGGTCCCTTCGGGATCCATGCCTCATTCATCTTAATAAAGGTGAGGTTATCGAGACTTTTTTGACCTAGGCGACTTCTCTTCTCAGTGACAATACTTCCTGCTGCACTAAAGGTCCTTTCTGACAGGAGACTTGAAGCGAGGCAGGCCAGAAGTTCTATCGCAAATTGGAATAGCTCAGGCCACAGGTCAAGCCTGCACACCCAGTAGTCAAGGGGTTCATCGCTTCTCAGAGTGTCGATATCTGCAGTTAAGGCGAGGTAGTCTGTCTGTCGAGTCGTTCTCTGAGGGTGGACCCTGAAGCGCTATGGCGATGTGTAGGACTTTAAAAGCTCCACATGTCCTCCATCAACAACACGTCTGTAAAGCGTCCTGTGCTTGCCGGCGTGGTCGAGGAGGATTACTTTCACCTCTTCCCCTGTTAGATTCCTGATGTGCTGTGGCATCACCCTTATACGCTGTGTAAAGCATACTTTTTAACTTGTTTTGGAACTGCTGCATCCTTTCCGACTTCCGGTAATTCGGTAGCATTTCAGCCACTTTCTGCTTATACCGGGGGTCTAGTAGCATGGCCACCCAGTACATGTTACTCTCCTTCAGCCTTTTTATACGAGGGTCCCTCAACAGGCATGACAGCATGAAAGACCCCATTTGCACAAGGTTGGATGCCAAGCTACTTATGTCCCGTTCCTCGTCCTCACTGATCTCACTGAAGGTCTGTTCTTCCCCCCTGCCACGTACAACACCACGGGTACCAGATAGGTGACAACGAGCACCCTGTGATGCCTGCTGTGGTTGGTCTTCCTCCTCCTCAAAGCCACATTCCTCCTCTGACTCCTCTTCCTCAGACTCCTCTTCCAGCGTTGCCACAGGTACAGCAAGCGAAGCTGATAAGGCTGTTTCTGGTGGTGATGGTGACCACAACTCTTCCTCTTCACGCTCATCTACGGCCTGATCCAGCACTCTTCGCAGGGCACATTTCAGGAAGAAAACAAATGGGATGATGTCGCTGATGGTGCCTTTGGTGCGACTGACTAGGTTTGTCACCTCCTCAAAAGGACGCATGAGCCTACAGGCATTGAGCATGAGTGTCCAGTAACGTGGCAAAAAAATACCCAGCTCCGCAGAGGCTGTCCTAGCACCCTGGTCATACAAATACTCGTTGACGGCTTTTTCCTGTTGGAGCAGGTGGTCGAACATTAGGAGTGTTGAATTCCAATGTGTCGGGTTGGCATGTTGTTTCGCCGCTGAATATCTGAATAGTGCGCCATGGCCGTGTTGGAACGCCTGAAATGGCCACACACCTTCCTGGCCTGCTTGAGGACGTCCTGTAAGCCTGGGTACTTATGCACAAAGCATTGTACGATCAGATTCAACACATGTGCCATGCACGGCACATGTGTCAACTTGCCCAAATTCAATGCCGCCAACAAATTGCTTCCGTTGTCACACACCACTTTGCCAATCTCCAGTTGGTGCAGAGTCAGCCACTGATCCACCTGTGCATTCAGGGTGGACAGGAGTGCTGGTCCGGTGTGACTCTCTGCTTTCAGGCAAGTCAACCCCAAGACGAGGTGACACTGTCGTATCCGGGATGTGGAATAACACCTGGGGAGCTGGGGGGGTGCAGTTGATGTGGAGCAAGACGCAACAGCAGAAGAGGACTTAGCCGAGGAGGTTAGCTAAGAGGATGGAGTAGGAGGAGTAGAGGAGGTGGCAGCAGGCCTGCCTGCAAGTTGTGGCGGTGTCACCAGCTCCTCTGCAGAGCCACGCATTCCATGCTTGGCAGCTGTCAGCAGGTTTACCCAATGCGCAGTGTACGTGATATACCTGCCCTGACCGTGCTTTGCAGACCAGGTCAGATGGACCCTTGCCCCAACACTGTGTGCCAGACATGCCATGACTTCCTTTTCCACAATAGAGTACAGGTTGGGGATTGCCTTTTGTGAAAAGAAATTTCGGGCGGGTACCTTCCACTGCGGTGTCCCAATAGCAAAATTTTTTTTGAAGGCCTCAGACTCCACCAGCTTGTATGGTAAAAGCTGGCGGGCTAAGAGTTCCGACAAGCCAGCTGTCAGACGCCAGGCAAGGGGGTGACTCTGTGACATTGGCTTCTTACGCTCAAACATTTCCTTGACAGACACCTGACTGTGGGCAGATGAGCAGGAACTGCTCAAGGCGAGAGGCGGACTGCGGGTGGTTGAGAGGGGGCAAGGAGGACAGCAGTGGTTGACGTGGCTGAAGATGCTGGACCAGGAGGAGGATGGTGGCTTTGAGTTTGTGTGCTGCTTGTACTCGTCATCATGTGTTGATCCCATATGTGTTTGTGATGTGAGATCATGTGCCTTCGCAAAGCAGTTGTACCTAGGTGGGTGTTGGACTTCTCATGACAGTTTCTTTTGGCACAGGTTGCAAATGGCATCGCAGTTATCAGAGGCAGACACACAAAAAAAAGCCACTCTGCTGAGCTTTGCAATGACGGCATTCTGGTGGTGGCAACAGCATGCGTTGATTGGTGTGCTGTCTGGCTGCCTGAGGGTGCCAATACATGCTGTCTGACTGTGCCACTAGTTGCGACAACCTCTCCCCCGCAACTCGTCTCCTCCTCCTCTCTGTCTCCCCATCTGAACTTTCCCCCTGTTCTTCTTCTCTTTAAGTGGGCACCCACGTGACATCCATGGACACATCGTCATCATCAACCGCTTCACTTGTATCTGACAACTCAGCAAAGGAAGCAGCAGCGTGTACAACATCATCATCATCGTCACACCGTATGTCCATGTGTGTAATGCTGCCTGACTGAGACATATCCCTGTTATCTACATCCTCTGGCAATAATGGTTGCGCATCACTCATTTCTTCCAACTGATGTGTAAATAACTCCTCTGACAGATCAAGTGAAGCAGCTGTGGTGCTAGTGTTGGTGGTGGTGGCAGGCGGGCGAATGGTAACTTGAGAGATGGCCGAAGCTGAGCTGGAGGAGGATGGTGCGTCAAGGTTCCGAGCGGAAGCTGTAGAAGATTGGGTGTCCTGTGTTAGCCAGTCAACTATGTCCTCAGAACTTTTCAAGTTCAGGGTACGTGGCCTCTGAACACTGGGCATTATTCTAGGGCCAAAGGAAATCACAGCACCACGACGGCCCATGCGGGGTGGCCTGCCTCTGCCTGTCATTTTTTTTAGATTAGTTGTACTATGCGTGCAAGCTACTGTGACACCAGATATGAGTGGTGGTACTGGGCACTGGCAGTAGTGGGCACAGTACACACTGTAGGTCTGACACAGACGCTTGCAGGCAACTGCAATTATATTGCAGTAAAAAATGTTTTTGTTTTTTTTCAAATGCAAGCTACTGTGACACCAGATATGAGTGGTGGCACTGGGCACTGGCAGTAGTGGGCACAGTATATGCTGTGGGCCTGACACTCACGCTGGCAGGCAACTGCAATTAGATTACAGAGAAGAATAAATAAAAAAAGCAGACTGATGTACTAGCCTTAAAAAGGGCTTTTTGTGGTGCTGTCAGGATGCTGTCCTTACAGCAGATCAGATGAGTCTTTGAGGACTGGAGTGAACACTGAATACACTGCCCTAGCTATCGATTTCCCTATTAAATCAGCAGCAGCTGCACTGTCCCTGCTCTCACTAACACTGCAGCTTCCGAATGAATCTAAGATCGATGCTGTCCTTGCTTTTTGCTAGGAGGTGGGAGGGTCTGGGAGGGAGGGTATGCTGCTGATTGGCTGGAATGTGTCTGCTGACTGTGAGGTACAGGGTCAAAGTTTGCTCAATGATGACAAATAGGGGGCGGACCGAACATCGCATATTTTCGCCCACCACGGCGAACGCGAACAAGCGATGTTCGCCAGGAACTGTTCAACGGCGAATAGTTCAGGACATCTCTATTAATAACAAACCACAACACAGGCTAGCCAGCAAATGCAGCTTAACCCCTTCCCGACCAATGACGTAATAGTACGTCATAGTGGGAGGTGACTTCCCGCAATTTGCCGTACTTTTACATCATGCTTATCAGTGCAGGGGTCCGGCAGTCATTGATAGCCGGGCCCCTGCTGTATACATATATTGTAATGCATTGCAGAGGGGATCATACCCCCAAAAGTTGAAGTCTCAGAGTGAGACAGAAATAAAGTAAAAAAAAAGTGTTTAATAAAGAAAAGTTTCAAGCAAAAAAAAAAGAAAAACCGTCCCTTTCCCCTGATTTTATAATAATAATAATAATAATAATAAAAAAAACACATATTAGGTATTTCCGTGTTCGTAATGACCAGCTCTATAAATATATCACATAATCTACCCTGTCAGATAAACACTGTAAAAAATAAATAAAAACTGGACAAAAAGGCAATTTCTTTGTCACCTTACATCACAAAAAGTGTAATAGCAAGCGATCAAAAAGTCATATGCATCCCCAAATAGTACTAATCAAACCATCACCTCATCCCACAAAAAATGAGACAATGTCCAAAAAATAAAAAACTATGGCTCTCAGAATATTTTTTTGTTTCAAAAATGCTTTTATTGTGTAAAACTTAAATAAATAAAAAAAGTATATATATTAGGCATTGCCACGTCCATTACAACCTGCTCTATAAAAGTATCACATGACCTAACCCCTCAGTTGAACACCGTGAAAAAATAATTATATAAAATAGTAATAAAATAAAAACTGTGCCAAAACAACCAATTATTTGGTCACCTTGACACATAAAGTGTAATATTGAATGATTAAAAAAATATGTACCCAAATATGGTACCGATAAAAACATCAACTTTTATTGCAAAAAACAAGCCCCTGCACAAGACGATCAGCAGAAAAATACAAAAAATATGGCATTCAGAAAATGGAGACACAAGAACTATTTTTTTTCAAAAATGCTTTATTATTTAAAACTGAAACAAACAAAAAAGTTGATATCTTTGATATCGCATCCATAACAACCTGCTCTATAAAAATAGCACATTATCTAACCTGTCAGATGACACTGTAAAAAAATAAAAATGAAAACTGTGCCAAAACAATGGTATCAATAAAACTGTCCCCTTATCCCATAGTTGGGGGTCACTTTTTGGGAGTTTCTACTGTAGGGGTGCATTAGGGAAGCTTCAAATGGGACATGGTATCTATAAATTAGTCCAGCAAAATTTGCCTTCCAAAAACCATATGGTGCTCCTTTTCATCTGCACCCTGCCGTGTGCCTTTAACCACTTGCCATCTGGGCCATTTGCCCCCTTCCTGACCAGGCCTAATTTTGCAAAACTGACATATCTCACTTTATCACAGAAAGAAAGGGTAAGCAGGCACACTCTATTTGGGTTCTAATAGATATTTATTAATGAATTAATAGTTGTATGATGGGTAATTAGTGTTTAAATATATGTAGTTATAGGAGTAGTAAATAAATGGGTATTCACCACTCTGTAGTGGGTGCCCTAAAAACAAGGTTATGTATCATGAAAAATTTGCATATAAAGAATAAAAAGGTCAGGTAAAAAATCTGGAATAAAAAGACTGGAATAAAAAATGAGTCTGTAAAGTCTTTCAAGTACTGTTTTCCATATAACAGTGGCCGCTGTTTAAAGGATAAGATTATTAAAATAAATACAGTTGATGAGGGTATCCTGAATGCTGTAATAGTCTTTTGTAGAGATATAGTTAGTTCATCAACAGAGAATGATACCGCTTAATCCAGGGTAAGTACTGCCCTATTTCAGTACATGTCAATGTATTTCACATAACAGAGTAGGCATGTGTGTATAGTTGCAATTCAAGCTGTGGAGGGAAGCGGAGCTCTGTGCCTGGGTGCGGCGTCCCGCACTGTCTCTGGCCACAGAGATCACTCACCCCTCCTAGCGCTGGTTCTGTTTCGTCCTCTGGTAATAGTCGGCACTTCCTGGGAGGCTGTGTGATCGATAGCGTCCCTCGTGTTGCCTAGGACGCTGGGGGCGTGGTTCGCGCGTCTGGTGAGTGACATCAGCGGTCCCGTAATAGCGATCCTGTTCAGGGCTTGTTCTTTCGTGTTCCTCCTACTCTGGTTCAGAGTGGCAATTAGTGCGATGATCCCGGCTGCTTAAACGCGTTTCGGGACTCAGTCCCTTCATCAGTAAGTAGAGGATCATGGTCAATGTTGTAGTATTTATAGGGCGGCAGTAATTAACTCCTTTATTGGCTGATTCCCTAAATGAGGTTAATTTATTCCATTGATTACTTTTATGCCCATCTTATTTAGCATATTTGGTGAAAGTTGAAGCGATGTAATTGATGAAATAAAGTGTGAGAATCACTAGTATATATAAGCACATATATAAGGGTGAGTTAAGGTGAAAATGAAATAAAAGCATAATTAGGGGTGATTGATTGAGATCAATCTCTCCTCTAATACAGTGGTTGGTCTATTTGTTCATAGGTATTATTAAATAAGTGAAAAACTTGTTTTAATTCGGAATGAATAGTCAGTCTAGTATATAATTTTCATTATGTGGTGGTCCTAATCTATCATACTAATGAAACATGATATTTTTATAGAGCTGGTTTTTACGGACGCGGCAATACCTAATATGTATACTTTTTTTATTTGTTTCACTTTAACACAATAATAGCATTTTTGAAACCCAAAAAATGATGTTTTAGTGTCTCCATGTTCTAAGAGCTATAGTTTTTTTTATTTTTTGAGAGATTTTCTTATGTAGGGGCTCATTTTTTGCGGGATGAGGTAACGGTTTTATTGGTACCATTTTGTGGGACATATGTGTTTTTGATCACTTGGTGTTGCACTTTTTGTGATGTAATGTGACAAAAATTGGAGAGCTGGTTTTTACGGACGTGGCAATACCAAATATGTCTATTTTATTTTATTTTTTCTATTTTCAAATTTTTTTTTATTCCTTACTTGGGGATTTTTTTTTTTTTTACATGTGAAACCTTTTTTTTATTTTATTTTTTCAACACTTTATTTTTTTTATTTTTTATTTTACACTTTTTCGTCCCCCATAAGGTCATACAAGACCTCTGGGGGACATTTACTTCACTTTTTCTTTTTTTTTCACTGTTGATTTCTCCTGTAACTGGGGCTGACATAGTAGCCCCAGTTACAGGAAAAATACACCCCCCAGAGAGGCTGTACAGCGCAATACAGCACTGTACAGCCTCAGTGCAGGGCTGATCGAGGTCTCTGAAAGACCTCACACAGCTCCTGCACTCTCTGGTCCCGGCGATCACATGACTGCCGGCCCGGAACAGGAAGCGCATAGCGCTTCCTGCTCTGCATACACAGCGCTCGGCGAGCACTGTGTATGCAGCGATCTACAAGGCAGGGACACCTGGGCACTGTCCCTGCCTACTCTTAGGGTTGCCCTGCTGTCACTGACAGCGGGCAACCTGATCAGCAGCTGCACGATTAGCGTGCAGCTGCAGTTTCTGAACGGACGTTTTAAAACGTCCATTCGGAAATAGAGATCCACCTCCCGTAGGTTTATATACTATGGGCGGATGGGAGGTGGTTAAAGCAGTTTACCACCATATGTGGGATGTTTCTGTAAACTGCAAAATTGGGGTAATAGATATTGAGTTTTGTTTGGCTGTTAATCCTTGGTGTGTTACAGAATTTTTTTTTATTAAAATGGAAAATCTTAAAAAAAAAAGTTAAAGGATAACTGTCAAGTTTTCATCAAAAAATCTATTTTAGCATATGTTACTGCTGCAGCAGCATTATGCATAAAGTAATCTTTAGTTTCTTCACAAACCACAGTTTTCCTTGAGTTTTCCCCTTAGTTACGGCTGTCTTGAATCCTACAATATGAGGATCTTCTCAAGGTGGCTCCTTTGCCAGTTCTCTGAGACCAAAACTGCATTTCCTCAGGTCACATACACACTTGCTGTGGCCAGCAGCTTCCTGCCAGCCAATGAGATTGGATTACTGAAAGACACGCCTCCTCACTCTAAAGCCTAATGCAGGCATGCGGTGTGAAGGCCCACCCCATCTTCTGTTTACATTGGGAGACAGATGAGCCCTAGCAACAGTCTTTTAAGGGACCAGTGGAAATGGACAGGAGACATTAAGTCCTGAAAAATATAATGACAGTTTCAAATTGAATTATCTTCCCCTAAAATTAGGAAAATTGGCTCCTACCTCACAGTTTTATTTTTAGCCTTCCTTTGGATCAACTTGCAGAATAACAGGCTGAACTGGATGGGCAGATTTTTTCAGCCTTACAAACTATGTTACTATGTAAGGCTACTTTCACACTAGCGTCCGGGGCTCCGCTTGTGAGTTCCGTTCAAAGGCTCTCACAAGAGGCTCCGAACGCTTCCGTCCAGCCCTAATGCATTCTGAGTGGCTGCGGATCCTCTCAGAATGCATCAGTCTGGCAGCGTTTGGCCTCCGCTCAGCAGGCGGACACCTGAACGCTGCGGAGGCAAACGGATCCGTCCAGACTTACAATGTAAGTCAATGGGGACGGATCCGTTTGAATATGACACACTATGGCTCAATTTTCAAACGGATCCGTCCCCCATTGACTTTCAATGTAAAGTCTGGACGGATCCGTCTGAGGCTACTTTGACACTTAGAATTTTTTTTACAATATAATGCAGACGGATCCGTTCTGAACGGATCCACCGTCTGCATTATAAGAGCGGATCCGTCTCAGACGGATCCGCTCTGAACGCAAGTGTGAAAGTAGCCTAACAAACTGGTGTTCTGAGGGCTCCAGATGGACCCTTGGTGCTCCAGTAAGCGTATTTGCATATGAATAAAAAATAAGTTTTCTAATTAATGGGGCAATGTACTGTTACAATCAAGGTATTGTTTTTATCAGTATGATCAAGACTATCAGGCTATATGCCCGTTTTAATAGGGTTGATCATGCTGACATATGCTCTTTAATACCAGCCCTGTGTACAGCTATCAGTGACTGAAAGCTATCTCTGTATATACACTTACAAATAGAATGCAATCAATCACTGATAACACCTCCCCTTTAAGTGAAGTTAAAAATCTGAGATTTAAATGTATAAATTATGTATAAAGTGTTATTTAAACTTTTTCCACAAAAACATCTAAGAATCTGCTCAGCAACCCCTGCTCTATAACATGCTGCCTGCACATTAGTAACATAGTACATAAGGCCGAAAAAAGACATCTGTCCATCCAGTTCGGCCTGTTATCCTGCAAGTTGATCCAGAGGAAGGCAAAAAAAAACTGTGAGGTAGAAGCTAATTTACCTCACTTTAGGGGGGGAAAAAATGTCTTCCATAACTCCCTGGATCAACGACCCCTCTCTAGTAGCTATAGCCTGTAATATTATTACACTCCAGAAATACGTCCAGGCCCCTCTTGAATTCCTTTATTGTACTCACCATCACCACCTCCTCAGGCAGAGAGTTCCATAGTCTCACTGCTCTTAACGTACAGAGTCCTCTTCTATGTTTGTGTACAAACCTTCTTTCCTCCAGACGCAGAGGATGTCCCCTCGTCACAGTCCTGGGGATAAATAGATGATGGGAGAGATCTCTGTACAGACCCCTGATATATGTATACATAGTAATTAGATCTCCCCTCAGTCATCTTTTTTCTAAAGTGAATAGCCCTAATTTTGATAATCTTTCAGGGTACTGTAGTTGCCCCATTCCAGTTATTACTTTAGTTGCCCTCCTCTGGACCCTCTCCAGCTCTGCTATGTCTGCCTTGTTCACTGGAGCCAAGAACTGTACACAGTACTCCATGTGTGGTCTGACTAATGATTTGTAAAGTGGTAGGACTATGTTCTCATCACGGGCATCTATGCCCCTTTTGATGCAACCCATTATCTTATTGGCCTCGGCAGCAGCTGCCTGACACTGGTTTTTGCAGCTTAGTTTGCTGTTTATTAAAATTCCTAGATCCTTTTCCATGTCAGTGTTACAGAGTGTTTTACCATTAAATAAGTACGGATGACTTGCATTATTCCTTCCCATGTGCATAACTTTACATTTGTCAGTGTTAAACCTAATCTGCCACTTCTCTGCCCAAGCCTCCAGTCTATCCAGATCGCTCTGTAGTAGCATTGCATTTTGAGTTGACAAGTCCTCTTTATCACTAAGTTCCGTAATAATACATCACATTGATGAAGTAGGCCGGGAGCTGGGTCTGCACCATCATTTTTGTGTGCCATCTTTATTACACAGCTTGGATTTTGCTCTCACTACCAGGATTGTAGATATGAAGGCCTCCAGGCCTGCTTTGTTCCAGCCGCTATTACACTGTGCATATGTCCCTAAGGTTGTAAGAGAACGTGTTTATAATGCAATGACTATATAATGTAAAAAGGGAATATTGCAGTGTCAAGTACAGCCAATAAACCAATTGATGGTTCCAGATCCTTAAGGGGAATAATAAAATAATTGAATAAAGTTAAGATTTTTTTTTAAAGGCAAAAAAATATATATTAGTAATTGTATTGTATTAGTAATTGTATATACCATACAAGAAAAAAGTAACATGTTATAGAAAAGTATAGACACTACTCAATATTCACAGAAAAATATTTTGTAAGAATTTTGGCTGCTAGTCTTTTTCTTTTTTCTAACAGTACTATATAAAATAAAGTACTGTAGCAGTCAGCACATTGAGATACAGTGCCTAGAGTCCACCAGTGAAATTCATTCTGGGGACAGAACTAAGACTACTTTCACTCTAGCGTTTTTACTGGATCCGGCAGGGTTCAGCAAAAACACTTCCGTTACTGTTAATACAACCATCTGCATCCATTATGAATGGATCCGGTTGTACTATCTTTAACATTGCCAAGATGGATCAGTCATGAACTCCATTGAAAGTCAATGGAGGACGGATCCGCTTTCTATTGTGGCAGATTGTGGCAGAGAAAACATCCCCATTGACTTGCATTGGGGGTCATGGCGGATGCTTCTTGCTCTGCATCCCAGGACGGAAACCAAACTACAACATGTTGCGGTTTGCTCTCCGGTATGGGAACTCAACTAAACGGAACGGGATGCATTTTAGAGCATTCCGTTCAGTTCAGTTCAGTTTTGTCCCTATTGACAATGAATGGGTACAAAACTGAAGCATTTGTTTCCGGTATTGAGCTCCTATGATGGATCTCAATACTGGAAACCTAAAACGCTAATGTGAAGGTAGCTTAAACTTGTTCTTACAGTATCTTTATTCCTTGGTTGGATATTTTTATTGTTGTCATATTTTGTAATATTGTAAGACTGAGATGTTCGGAACAGTAGAAAAAATCCAGAAGCATACTCAGGATAAAATCCATAGGCTGACCAGACAGGCAAGGTCTACGCGTTTCGACTGTACGTCTTAATCATGACCACCATGATTGTAAGACCTACAGTTGAAACGCGTAGACCTTGCCTGTCTGGTCAGTCTATGGATTTTATAATGAAGAAATAAAGAAATTGGATTTTATCCTGAGCCTGCTGCTGGATTTTTTCTACTGTTCTGATTGATTCCTGGTCTGGGTTCCGTGCAAGGAATGATGGTGGGTGAGCTGAAATCCCTTTTTTTCATATAAGACTGGGATGTTTTAAGCACTGGCTAATGTATTTGATTAAGTTGAAGAATCAATAAAAATAATCTATAAAAAAAAAAAATTCTTGGGGCTCAATGTATAGCTACATGCAAATGCTATCTGCTCAAATTGATCGTTTATGGGGTCCATGCAGTGACGTTGAGAAGGAAGGTCCCTAGGAAAAGAGGATACTGGCTGGCGTGCCTCTGTGCCTAGAAGTCTTCTCTGCCTTATGATGATCTCTTAATTAATGTACCCATTTTTTATGTTGAAGTATAGGCTGGTTGAGATTCTATAAGCTTACAACCGGTAAATTACTTTGCAGTTGTAAGAATGGATACCAATGGTAGCAGTGCGACACTGCCTTTGTTTGTATGTTTATTCTTTAAATATTTAAAAACTTAATAAAAACTGTTAAAGAAATAGATTCTATAAGCTGCATATTTGTATAGTGGTAGCTTGCGAGTGAGGCAGTAGCTGAGCAAACAGGGTGCAAGCGTGGCCATGAATCAGCAGCAGGTGGCAGCAGAGTGAGATCTGGAGCCAAATGTGCCTGTGGTAAACCGTCTGCTACTCAGGAGCCTACCTGTCCAGAAAACACTAGCGGTGCATGGGTTCATAAAGGCAGTGGCAGGCAGTCAGCATGCTGTGTTGAGGGTAAAATACCATATTCGCCAGTGTGCGAATTTTGAAGTTGCCGGAGGATCTGTGGCCAGGTAAAGCACAGACAAGGTATCAATGTGGGCACCACGGCCATGATTCAACACAAGGAGCATCACCATAAAGTGGCCTAGGAAAACTGTGGCGCTAATGTAGTGGTACATGATGCAGCATTTACTATTTTCACTAGTGTCCTCCAGCACAACACCTATACAGAGCATGGCAGTGTCGTGCTGTTCTGCACCTGGTTTGCCTGGGCAAACAGAGTCAAACTGGAGAGGAACTGCTTTGTGTCCTTCAAGAGAAAATCGAATCATGGCTGTATTCTCGCCAACTGAAGATAAGAACCATGGCCACTGATAACAGGAAAAACATTGTGTCAGGGGTGTGTCAAGGATGGCTGACCCATGCGCCTTGCATGGCACACATCTTTAATCTGTTTGTAAAGCAGTTCTTGAAGTCTTCAACCTAACAACAAGACATCTTGAAAATGGCCAGGAAACTGTGTATGCACTTCAGCCACTCTTACACCGCAAAACATGCCCTCCTATAGCTGCAAAGGCAGAATAGTGTTCCCCAACATCACCTCATATCCAATGTTTTCACCCATTGGAACTCCACCCTCTACATGTTGGATGGACGATATGAGCAGAGGCAGGGCCGGCGCCACCCATAAGCATAGTAGGCCGACGCGTAGAGCGCACTCTTGCTGGGGGCGCCAGCGCTCTAGAGTCTGGCCGTAATAGAAGTCACAGTAGCAGACTGCTACTAGCAGTGGCGTTGTGAGAGTCTGATGGGGTGATCCCGGTCGGGACCCAACACCCAAGCCTGCGCATCCAGCTCCGACCCTTTAAACTTACACTGTCCAAGCTCCCTGGCTGCGGCGGCCCCTGCGCTGCACTATCCTCCTGAGCGCGTACAGCGTTGGGAAGACCGAATCGCGAGGAAGAGGAGCCTCAGTGTTCTAGGTAAGTATTGTAGTATGTAGTTCTGCCTGCCGTGATGATTTAAGTTTTGATGGGGGCTGAGTGGGGGGGGGGGGGTCTTTGGGGTGATCTGAGGTCTGATGTGGGGGTCTTTGAGCTGATCTGAGGTCTGATGGGGGGGTCTTTGAGCTGATCTGAGGTCTGATGGGGGGTCTTTGAGCTGATCCGAGGTCTGATGGGGGGGTCTTTGAGCTGATCTGAGGTTTGATGGGGCTCTAAATGGGCTGATCTGAGGTCGGATGGGGGTCTAAATGGGCTGATCTGAGGTCAGATGGGGGTCTAAAATTAGCTGGTCAAGAAAAATGCCACAATCATTAAATAGGTGGCTGACAAAAAAGGGGTGGGTCAATGGGCATGGTCAGTTGGCGGAGTCAAGGGGGGCGACAAAATTAGCTTTTGCCTAGGGTGGCAAAAATCCTTGCACCAGCCCCGAGCAGATGAAGGCTGTGAACAGTAGCTTAATGATGCACGTGCACAGGAGCACTCCCCTGTGTAACTTTGTCATAGGCCAGTGGCAGCTCATGCGTAACTCCTGACATTTGCTCAGACCCTTTGAGGAGGCCACTATATTTATCAGTCATCAGGACTACGGGATGAATTATGCCATTTCACTCCTTCACGTCCTGGAACAGATGCTGATACATCTGGCTGGCCAGGGGACAGGAGATGTGGCGCCTACATCTCATGGCCACCTGAGCCCTGTGGGGGCTGAACTGGTGGAGGAGGAGGAGCAGGAGGACATTTGCACACAAGCAATGTATACAGAAATGGATGGTTTATCTGCATAAGTTACAGGAAGACGAGGCAGATGACCCCGATACACTGTGAGAGTATGCAGTGGATATTGAAGCAGGCATTCCCAAGGATTCCCTTGTGAAAATGGCCAGATGCATACTGAGTTGCTTGTATAATAAAAGCCATATTAGCATCATTCGGTAGAGGGGTGACTACTGGCTCTCCACCATGTTAAACCCTTGCTACCAGTCCAAAATGGGGGCTTTTTTTCCACCCGCTGAGAGGGAGGATAAACTCAACCATAGAGACATCATGTGTAGTCAGATGGTCGCTGCCTATGTGCGCCATCGCCCATCACAAAGTTCTAACCTGGGGGGGCCCTCTGCGCTCATGCTACACTGCCATGACTGTTGTAGGAAGGGGGGGGGGAGCAGAAGCAGCACCAGCTGCATGAGCAGCAATCTAAGTCTGGAGTCTCTTATGAGCACTTTTCTTCACCCACCTACTAAAGAAACCACTCAGAACCAGAAGGACATGAAGCAGAACCTGAACCATTAGGTGGTGGCATACTTGGACTGCTCCCTGCCACCCCATATCCAAGATCCAGTCGACTACTGTGCAGCCAAACTTGAATTGTGGCCTCAACTGGCTGAGTTTGCCTTGGACAAGCTTTACTGCCTAGCCAGTAGTGTGGCATCAGAGCAGGTGTTTAGTGTGGCGGTGGGCATAGTTACCCCAAAGAGAACTCATCTCTCAACACAAAATGTTGAGAGATGAATTAGTGGTGGATCAGCCAGGAATTCCACATGCCAGTGCCTGATGCATGGGTACTGGGTGTCACACCAAATCATTGTGAGAAATGGCTTGTTACTTTATGTGCTTCAGTCTCTATTCTGATGCTGCCACCTGCCTGGTGCCACACACCTGCAGCCTCTGCTGCCATCTCCTCCTACTGCCACCCACCATCTTGTGCTATTACTGCGACTGCTGTTGCCCCCCACCTCCCCACTCTGTGACTGAGCCACTATATTAACTCTTCATGCTGTTGCCATCCTCACCACTCTGTGACTGGACCACTATGTTTGCTCCTCATGCTGTTGCCACCCTCCCCACTCTGTTACTTGGCCACTTTGTTGACTCCTCCTGCTGTTGCCACCTTCCCCTCTCTGTGACCAGGCCACTATGTTGAGTGCTCATACTGTTGCCACCCTCCCCACTCTGTGACGGGTATGATTACGCCTCATGTTGTTGCCACCCTGACCACTCTGTGACAGGGCCACTAGTGACCTGTTTGGCCTTGTTGACGTCACCATTTATTTTACACTCCTGATCTGTCAGAATAACTGAAAAATGAAAAACACTATGGATCCTGTCTTTGGTCACAGTCAGTAATTTGCAGCAAGATTTTCTCATGATGTGGAAGCCAAAAAGCAGGAGTGCGTACAAAAGTGTTCACACTTGAGTTATTTGGTAAATTTTTGACCCGTAACTGACCAAATAAATGAAGTGTGAACTGAGTCTAAAAGTGACACCTGCTTGTTAGACTGATGCACTAGTTATACAGGTTTCTGCAATGCACAGTGATGTACACCGAGATACACTCCCCCTTCAGCCGGGAAATAGCTTATTCATAATGTGCTTTGTCATGAATTAATGTGGATCAAATAAAATCTTTAGGGAAAATTCAGCGAGGCGTCCAAATCAAATTTGTTAAAACTTTCCTGATTTCTTGTAGTGATGCTTTAAAATGCATATCATATATATTTTAATTGGTTAATAAACTCAATGACCAATACACATACAGCACATGTTTTTGCATTAGAGTATCATATTACTTTTTTTAAATAAATATTTTATTGTGTTTTGATTATTTAAAATTCACATCAATAATACAAACCAATTCTAATGTATAGAAGCAGCATAAACCATAGACAAGGTAACCTTAGTTGACTATACAAAGTAAGCAGCATATAAATTATAGACAGCTGTCTAGCATGCTAACTCTTACATTAATACAGCAGTAAAACAATATGGGTTCTTGTAGTGCAGCAGTAACCCCGTAAACACCAAAAGCAAGACACACGTATAATATAATGACATATTTTATTAAGTATTTCACAATACACATAAAGCAAATATAAAAATTAGCAGCAATCTTAGAGGTGTTATTACACTAGATGTTCCCACTGAATCCACAGGGTCAAAAATGACACAAGAGGGACATATATCGTCACAAATTACCAGTGCAAAATACACTGTCTAATGAACAACAAGGTGTCCCAATCAAGCATAGCTAAGACCTGTCCTAGGTTGCTAACATAGATTATATGTTTATATAGCTAGATCTGCCAATAACCTTAATACAGTTCCTATGTTTGTGTGTTAAAGACAAAAGCAGAGTTATTTACAGTGACTTCTTGTTTGGATGCCATATAACTGTTATATATATATTGTGTTCACGGAAGCAGAAAAGATAATATGCCTCTAAGATTTATTATATGGATGTGAGGTAAACTCAATGACATAGCAGAAACAACAGAAAGCATACAGTTAAACTGTTGTTGCTGGGCAGGAGCCTAGAACAATCACAGCCAGCCTCACACACAGCAGAAGTCTTGGCCAATCACAGCCAGCCTCACACGCAGCCTGTGTGTGAAATTCCCTAGCAGGAGCTGTTATAAATTATTATTCACCAGAGAGAGAAGCTGAGCAGACATTCACTCCTCTAAGAGCTGTGTTTTATCTAAGTAGAGAGGCCAAAATAAGTATTTAAAACAGTTATAATGTTCCTACTTTTAATATAGTGATTAGAACTGTATACTAAACCAGTTATATGTGTGTTTACTTACAGTTCCACCAAATTCAATTGCAAATACCATACAATGGCAAACTACAAAGTTGACAATCCAAATTCAAATTCCATATTGCAATCCAAATTGCGTACAATCATACTAGATCATACTCAACCAATCTGCAAAAAGTTACTGCTAACTGCATATTGCAAATTGCAACCAAATTCAGCAAGTGAACTATTAGTTAGATCTCAGATATACCTCTCAGAGAGATCATAAAGTGCTTAAATAACTTAAAGTGAGAGTACAGATACTCAAGAGAGAAATATATCCACCATTTTATGTTGAATGACAAGATTGAACAGATGATCCACCATCTTATGCATGCCGTCAATTTATGATACGTTATTCAACATGTTTTATGTACATGGACTATCTGCTGCAGAGGCGGCAGTGCTATAAGAATAAAAGTTTATTTAATAAAGAAGTTATTTCAAGCATTTGGTGTGCTCTTTAAACCTACTGTTTCCATAGAACGGCGCTAGAGGAATTACAGAGTAACAGTCTGGTTAGACTAAAAGTCAGCGATATCAAAATTCTTCTAATACCACAGTGCATATGTGAATCGCAAAAGGGACTTCATAGTGCTGCGCCTGCCACAGTGGAACTATTTCCCTCAGAGGGCGAAGCGGTAGTGCTCTTCAACTTGCACAGTAAAGAGCGCATTAGAGCAGCAGAGCTTCAGCATATACTGCCGCTCAGCAACTGTTCCCTGAGTGAGCAAACAAAGACTGCTACCATAACAACAAAGGCTACCATAGAGGTCATACAACGCGTGCATTAGTCAAACTGCAGCCGACTCTTAAAGTGGCAGAATGGCAAAGGCAAAATAGTCAGAGAAAGAGCTCCAACCCTCCTGTGATCCCTAGAGAGAGAAAGAGATGCATGGTGGGAGGCCAAAGTCCAGAGCTAGAGTGCCCACACTGCTAGCCGCGAAGAGGCCACGTACTGCAACTAGCTAGTTTCCTGCAACTAGGCCCAAAGTCTGCACAGAGCATTGCAAGTCTTCAGAGTGCAGAGCATCGCATCATCAAGAGAAGACACGTCTCCTTTAAGACAGACATTTGTCCCTGCTCTTTAGAATAAGGTCAGAGCTTTCCTTATTACTTATCATTGCAAATAGGTTTTGGTATAAAGTGACATTTTCATGTTAAGGAATAAAAGACAAAGGACAGTGTCATGGTCTTACCTCCTTGCTGTTCCCTTCGTTTGACATGTGCTGGCGGCCATCTTGGTTTCTGGGTTTTCTTGTAGCCTCCCACCCTGCGGCTCCTCCTTCCCACTGGGAGGAGCTGGATGCCCAGCTCATATATATAGGAGGTCTGTGGCTTCAGTTCCTTGCTTGGTCCTCCTGTGTTCACATGCTTCCAAGACTGCTGCTGCTTTTGGTTCCTGATCCTGGCCTCGTCTGACTACCCCGTTGGTTCCTGATTCCGGCTTTGTCTGACTACCCCGTTGGTTCCTGATCCTGGCTACGTCTGACTACCCCGTTGGTTCCTGATTCCGGCTTTGTCTGACTACCCCGTTGGTTCCTGATCCTGGCTACGTCTGACTACCCTTCTGGTTCCTGACCTCTGTCTCCGCAAGACCCTGCTTCGGTCTAGCCATCCGTTTGGACTTTGCTTACGGCTTGCTCTTCAATAAAACCTTCTTCTTCTCCACTTATCTCTGTTGTACGTCTGGTTCATGGTTCCTTGACATTAGGACCAAGCCATGAATTCTGACGGTACAGGGCCACCCTCGCTACCTACGCTGGTTGCCAGACTTGATCAGCAGGATCACCTGTTGGGTCGGTTCGCTGTGGCGTTGCAAACCCTGCTTGAACGCACGGCTCATTTAGCTTCCGTTGCCGATGGGTCGGTTGTCGCTCCTGGGCCCACTCCTACTGCCGCTCCAGTTGTTGCGCCAGAGTCTACCCCGACACCTGTTGCTGCGCCTGTGGTGTTTCGGGGTATGACCGGTTCTGCCCCCCTTCCACAGCGCTTTGGGGGGGAGCCAACTCAGTGCCGAGGTTTCCTTAACCAGGTGGGCATTTACTTCGAGTTGCTGCCACATGCCTTTCCTACTGAGAGATCAAAGGTGGGCTTCTTGATCTCGCTGCTCTCGGACAAGGCCTTGGCCTGGGCCAGCCCTTTATGGGAGAACAACAATCCGGTGGTTGCCGAGTTTTCCGGTTTTGTTGCTTCTCTTCGGAAGGTATTCGATGTGCCGGCTCGTGCTGCCTCTGCTGCGAAGCTCCTTATGTCCATCAGACAGGGTTCACGATCCGTAGCTGAATACGCCATTGAGTTTCGTACCCTGGCAGCAGAGGTGGGCTGGAATAATGAGGCTCTGGTCGCTGCTTTCTCTCATGGTCTCTCGGATGCCTTGAAGGATGAGGTTGCAGCTAAGGACCTACCAGTGGAGCTCGAGTCTCTTATTTCTTTCCTGATTTTGATTGACACCAGACTCAGGGAGAGACCTTCCTTTAAGGAGAGCCTGCGGAGGTCTCCTAACAGATTGGCGCCTACGTTTGCTGTCCCACCCGTGCCTCCCTCTCCTCCCACGCCTCCTGGGGATGACTTGTCTGGGGGTGAACCCATGCAGCGGGGGTTTGCTCGCCTTTCCGAGGGGGAGAGGGCACTCCGGAGACGCGAGGGCCGATGCATGTACTGTGGTCTCGGTGGGCATTTTCGGTTGGCATGCCCGAACCGTCCGGGAGAACGCTCGCACCTGAGGTCCTGTCGGGGGCAGATCTTGGGTGGAGTCTCCTCGTCCCCGGTTTCCCGTGTTGACAAACCACTGATTACTGTTGTCCTCTCCTGGGTCGGGGGCTCGGTGACGACCCAGGCGTTGGTGGACTCTGGTGCTGGTGGTTTGTTCATTGATGGTGTGTTCGCCGCCGCCAATTCCATTCCTCTGCAGCCTCGAGGTTCCCCACTGGCTCTTGAGGCGATAGACGGCAGACCCCTTCTGCCGCCACACGTGACTCATGAGACCCTTCCAGTGGGGATGGTCATTGGTGCCGTTCACAGAGAGTCGGTCTGTCTCCAGGTTATTTCGTCTCCACACTACTCGGTAGTCTTGGGGTACCCCTGGCTCCAGAAGCATAATCCGACTTTCGATTGGAAATCGGCCGAGATCCTCTCGTGGTCACCGCAGTGTGGGGCTAGTTGCATCCATGGGCCTGTCAAGTTGCTGAGTACTTCCTCGGACTCTCTGTTGCCTCCTGAATACGAGGAGTACCGGGATGTATTCGATAAGGTGCGTGCGGTTGCCCTACCTCCGCACCGCCCATACGATTGTGCCATAGAGTTACAATCTGGTGCCGTTCCTCCTCGTGGCAAAGTCTATCCACTGTCGGTAGCGGAGAATGAGGCCATGGAGGAGTACGTGAGGGAGGCGCTTTCACGCGGACACATTCGCAAATCCTCGTCCCCGGCAGGGGCTGGATTTTTCTTTGTGAAAAAGAAGGGCGGTGAGTTGAGGCCTTGCATCGATTACAGGGGTCTCAATCGCATCACGATCAAGAACGCTTACCCGATACCCTTGATTTCCGAGCTGTTCGATCGCCTCAAAGGGGCCACGGTCTTTACCAAACTCGACCTGAGGGCGGCATATAACCTGGTAAGGATCAAGGCGGGCGATGAGTGGAAGACCGCGTTTAACACCAGGACCGGTCATTATGAATCCTTGGTTATGCCCTTTGGGTTGTGCAATGCGCCCGCAGTCTTCCAGGAATTCATCAACGATGTTTTCCGTGACCTGTTGCAGCAGTGTGTGGTGGTCTATTTGGATGACATCTTGGTATATTCTGAATCCATGGAGGCCCACATTCTGGATGTCAGACGAGTGTTGCAAAGGTTACGAGAGAACAAGCTGTTCGGTAAGCTTGAGAAATGTGAATTTCACCGATCCCAGGTAACCTTCTTAGGTTACATCATTTCCGCTGAGGGGTTCTCCATGGATCCTGAGAAGGTTTCGGCTGTCTTACAGTGGCCCCAGCCCAGTGGTCTTCGTGCCCTGCAGCGCTTTTTGGGCTTCGCCAATTATTATCGGAAGTTCATCAGGGACTTTTCCTTGCTAGCCAAGCCTCTCACGGATCTGACCAGGAAGGGAAGTAATCCCCAGGTCTGGCCGCCCGAGGCCATCCGAGCTTTTGAGGCTCTAAAATCCGCATTTGTGTCGGCTCCGATTCTGTCGCATCCCAACCCTGGGTTGCCGTTTGTCCTCGAGGTGGACGCGTCTGAGACGGGAGTAGGCGCCCTCCTGTCTCAGCGTAGAACACCGGAGGGTCCTCTGCTTCCTTGTGGGTTTTACTCCCGGAAACTGTCTTCCGCGGAGTGCAACTATCAGATTGGTGACAGGGAGTTATTGGCCATCGTGCAGGCCCTTAAAGAATGGAGGCACTTGCTCGAGGGCTCGGTGGTTCCGGTTCTCATCCTGACGGACCACAAGAATCTGACCTACCTCTCTGAGGCCAAGAGATTGACACCACGTCAGGCCAGATGGGCTCTGTTCTTGTCACGTTTTAATTACGTGGTCTCCTACCTACCCGGTTCCAAGAACATCAGAGCGGATGCCTTATCACGGCAGTACTCCGAGCTGTCCGGGGAGGAGTCGATTCCGACTTCGGTCATACCTCCGAATCAGATCCTGGCCGCCATTCGCACCAGCCTGACCTCTCCCCTGGGTGAGCAGATTTTGGCGGCTCAATCTGGTGCTCCCTCTGGGAGACCCAACGGCAGGTGTTTTGTGCCTGAGGAGTTGCGCACTCGGTTGTTGCGAACCTACCATAACTCCAAGGCCGCGGGGCATCCTGGAAAGAATCAGCTGTCCTGGGCTGTTTCACGTCTGTTCTGGTGGCCTTCCCTACGTTCCGACATCGCCGCAT
Source organism: Bufo gargarizans (assembly GCF_014858855.1). NCBI lineage: Eukaryota > Metazoa > Chordata > Amphibia > Anura > Bufonidae > Bufo > Bufo gargarizans. The sequence goes on along the minus strand of NC_058082.1, from coordinate 332,703,527 downwards.
ATGTAGCGGCATGCTCCGTTTGTGCCCAGAGTAAGTCCCCTCGGCACCTTCCGTTGGGCCTTTTGCAACCCATAGCCACCGGGGAGCGTCCATGGTCACACCTGGGGATGGATTTCATTGTGGACCTCCCTGCATCCCGAGGCCATACGGTCATTCTCATGATAGTGGATCGGTTTTCCAAAATGTGCCACTGTGTTCCTCTCAAGAAGTTACCCTCTGCACAAGAGTTGGCCTCGATTTTTGCCAGGGAGGTCTTCCGGTTGCACGGTTTGCCCAAGGAGATTGTGTCGGATCGGGGGAGTCAGTTTGTGTCCAGGTTCTGGCGCGCCTTTTGCTCCCAGTTGGGGATTCATCTCTCTTTCTCCTCGGCCTACCACCCTCAGTCCAATGGGGCCGCAGAACGATCCAATCAGGCCTTGGAGCAATTCCTTCGTTGCTATGTCTCCGATCACCAAGACAATTGGGTTGACCTCCTGCCTTGGGCTGAGTTTGCCAGGAACACGGCGGTGAACTCTTCCTCTGGGACGTCTCCCTTCATGGCCAATTATGGGTTCCAACCTGCCGTGTTACCGGAGATATTCTCTCCCCAGGATATTCCGGCTGTGGAGGATCACCTTTCCGTCCTACGTGCTTCTTGGGTACAGATCCAGAGGTCCCTTGAGGTCTCTGCGCAGCGCCAGAAACTCCAGGCTGATCGCAGACGAGCGCCCGCTCCTTCCTACCAGGTCGGAGACCGCGTATGGTTGTCCACCCGCAACCTCAACCTTCGAGTGCCCACTCCCAAGCTGGCGCCTCGCTTTGTTGGTCCCTTCCGAGTGCTTCGCAGGGTAAACCCGGTAGCCTATGCCCTTGCGCTTCCTCCTGGCATGCGGATCTCCAACGTGTTTCATGTCTCCCTGTTGAAGCCGCTGGTGTGTAATCGTTTCACTTCCTCGATTCCTCGGCCTCGTCCGGTCCAAGTGGGCAATCGTGAGGAGTATGAGGTGAGCAATATCCTGGACTCACGCCTGGTCCGCGGTCGGGTGCAGTTTTTGGTCCATTGGCGTGGTTATGGTCCAGAGGAGCGTTCCTGGGTTCCCTCCGCAGATGTCCATGCTCCTGTCTTGCTCCGAGCCTTCCACGCACGCTTCCCTCAGAAACCGTTCCTTACTCCGCGGAGGAGGGGCCCTTGAGGGGGAGGTACTGTCATGGTCTTACCTCCTTGCTGTTCCCTTCGTTTGACATGTGCTGGCGGCCATCTTGGTTTCTGGGTTTTCTTGTAGCCTCCCACCCTGCGGCTCCTCCTTCCCACTGGGAGGAGCTGGATGCCCAGCTCATATATATAGGAGGTCTGTGGCTTCAGTTCCTTGCTTGGTCCTCCTGTGTTCACATGCTTCCAAGACTGCTGCTGCTTTTGGTTCCTGATCCTGGCCTCGTCTGACTACCCCGTTGGTTCCTGATTCCGGCTTTGTCTGACTACCCCGTTGGTTCCTGATCCTGGCTACGTCTGACTACCCCGTTGGTTCCTGATTCCGGCTTTGTCTGACTACCCCGTTGGTTCCTGATCCTGGCTACGTCTGACTACCCTTCTGGTTCCTGACCTCTGTCTCCGCAAGACCCTGCTTCGGTCTAGCCATCCGTTTGGACTTTGCTTACGGCTTGCTCTTCAATAAAACCTTCTTCTTCTCCACTTATCTCTGTTGTACGTCTGGTTCATGGTTCCTTGACAGACAGTTTGTAATACACAGACGCTGTTACGTTTAAAATGAAAGTAATTTATTGCCTGCATTTATCGCTGTTATATTTAAAGTGAAAGTAATTTATTTCTGCATTTGTCAATCTTGCATTTGAAGTGGAAGGCATTTTATTATTATTATTGATTGTTATAGCATTTAAAGTAAAATGTCTGAGCCTAGTATAACCATGCCACTGTTAGAGGATACAAAGATAGATCGAGTAGAAGGGGAAGAGCAAGGGAACCTGTCTGAGGCAGAAGAGTCTGATGCTGCATTAGTCTTGCCTCAAACAAATCTAGTCCAAACAAATAAACTAAGATGTTCATCACGTGCCAGAAAACCAACCTCAAAGATGCTGGAAAATTTGGAGCAAGAAGCAGCATTAAAAGAGAAAAAGTTCGCCCGGATGTATGATAGGTGGAAATCATACATTAAAGACATTTCGTAAAAAGCTAAAGCAAGAAAGTATAAAAAGGAACTTGAGTGACATGGTAGAGACGGTAGAAGAATCTGAATCAGAGCTTATGGCAGCATATGTCAACCTGCGGTCGTTTACGACACCTTCCCCGGATATTGTAAGGAACATGGACACGCTCTCCGGTCACTAAAGATTTGGTAAAGCTCTTGAGCGAATTATCATCTGCAGAAAACTTTGATGAAGTTAAAGCAAGAAGTAGAATGAATAAGCTTTTTATGAGAGACTATGCTAGGTCCTTAGGTGGTACCACAATTTCAAGTGTGACTTCCTTTGCTAGCATAAGTGCCACCCACATATCAGAGTCCTCAAATACTTCAGCCAAAAGAAAGGAATTAGCTGAACAACTTGCTGTCAAGAGAGCAGAAATTAAAATGGAAGCTGCCATCAAGGTGCAGTGCCAACTGATGGCTGAAAAGGAAGCTGAAAGGGATGCACAACGCCATCTGATGGAAGCTGAAATAGAAGCACAGCGCCAACAGATGAAGAGTCTGGAAAGGCAGAAAAAAGTTAAGATCATAGAAGAAAGACTCAGAGCACACAAGGAGGATATGAGTCAGAGTAGTCATAGGTTCAAATCTGTACTAAGTGAAGCGGCAGACTCCTACTTTCCTACATACTCCCAGGAGAATGGAGGGAATCTCCAGCACTTAGTGAGGATATGAGTCATTATCCTTCCATCCCTGCACAGAAAGACAAAGAGAGGCCTAGCCCAGTGTTAGGAAAAAGGTGTGTGAACTTACCTTCTATCTTTAATGGAAAAAATGAAGAAGGGGACTCACCTAATTCAGAACTAAATGAGAAAATAAAACTGGATGATTCTATTCCTAGATGTCACTGCAATGGTGAGGAGAATGTTACAACCATTGTCCCACAAAGACAACAGAGAACAGTCCTCGCTAGACTTCCCGTTCCGGAACCTACTGTATTTTTAGGAGACATACTGAAGTTCATAGAGTGGAAGGCAAGTTTTGAGATGATCATTGAGCATCATTGCTTCAGTCCAGTTGACAAGTTATTCTACCTTTAGAGATATGTTGGTGGAGAAGCCAAGGAAGTTGAAGGTAACTTCTGTAGAAAAGACGCCTACAAGCAAATTCAATTTTTTGGGGGAAAATGTAATGCAATATAGGGTCATCCTTTCTTAGTACAAAGAGCTTTTAGAGAGAAACAGAATAACTGGCCTAAAATAGGTCCTAAAGAACACTCCAGACTCCAAAAGTATGGTGCAATGCAATCCCACATGTTCAAGGACTGGACTAAACGACTATCTAGAAAACCACAGGATGCTAACTAAGGTACCTGAGGAACTGGCTTCTAGATGGAATCACTATGTGACTGAACAGTTAGATCTAGGCAAGAACTTTCCAGGTTTTAAAGAGATCTCTGAGTTTGTCAATACAGAAGCACGGATAGCATGGAATCCAGTAACATCATCTTACGTCTTAAAATCCTTAGAAGAGAGGCCCGCAAGAGAGATAAAACACGCAAGAGCAACTAGCTTTGCAACCAACGCAGCAGTTAAAGGTCTAGACACCTATGAGAGCAAGTTCAAAGTCACTACTGGGATCAGTAAAGAGACAGAACCAACAAATCTTCAGACTACCTTCAAATGTATGTTCTGTGGAGAGAACCACTCCATACACAAGTGCCAACAATTGAAGCAGAAGTCCCCAGAAGAAAATAAAATTTGTACTTGATAACCAACTGTGTTTTGGATGTCTAAGAAAAAGCCCTGTTACTATGGAGTGTAAGAAAAAGGCCACATGCAGCGTTTGCAAAGGACGCCAACCTGCACCACTACATGAAGAACATCCAAAGAAAGATAAATCTTTAATACCTAAAGATACTGAGGAAGGAAAGAAAATATTTGTATTCTCTTGCAGAGTGAGGGAAGGAGAAAGCAACGGCACATCAATGGTTGTATCAGTGTGCATTTCAAATCCTAAAAGGAGGAACAAGAAGGTATACGCCTATGCGCTACTGGATGCCCAGAGTGACGTCACCTTCATTCATCAAGAAATTTGCAAGAAATTACAAGTGGCTGCAGAACCAGTGAAGCTCAAACTCACACTCACCAAAATGACGGGAGAGACACATTAGTGAACAGTCAAAGGGTCAAAGGACTGAGAGTTATAGGACTTCATTCAAACTTCACATTAGATCTTCCTCCAGCTTATACAAAAGACGATATAAAGTTGCAAGAAAAAGTATGTGAACCCTTTGGAATTATATGGATTTCTGCACAAATTAGTCATAAAGTGTGATCTGATCTTCATCTAAGTCACAGCAATAGACAATCACAGTCTGCTTAAACTAATAACACACAAAGAATTAAATGTTACCATGTTTTTATTGAACACACCATGTAAACATTCACAGTGCAGGTGGAAAAAGTATGTGAACCCTTGGATTTAACCCCTTAAGGACTCAGCCCTATTTCACCTTAAGGACTTGGCCAATTTTTGCAAATCTGACCAGTGTCCCTTTAAGTGCTCATAACTTTAAAACGCTTTGACTTACCCAGGCCGTTCTGAGATTGTTTTTTAGTCACATATTGTACTTCATGTCACTGCAAAAATTGAGTCCAAAAATTTTTTTTTTTTGCACAAAAAAAAAAATTGTTACCAAAAATTTAGAAAAATTAGCAAATTTCAAAGTTTCAGTTTCTCTACTTCTATAACACATAGTAATACCCCCAAAAATTGTGATGACTTTACATTCCCCATATGTCTACTTCATGTTTGTAGCATTTTGGGAATGATATTATATTTTTTGGGGATGTTACAAGGCTTAGAAGTTTAGAAGCAAATTTTGAAATTTTTCAGAAATCTTCAAAATTGAAGTCATATTGTGAGGCTTAGATAATAGAAACCTCCCAAAAGGGTTCTATGCCCTGCCGTGCGGCTATATAGCCATTTACGACCACATATGGGGTGTTTCTGCAAACTACAGAATCAGGGCTATAAATATTGAGTTTTGTTTGGCTGTTAACCCTTGCTTTATTACCGGCAAAAAGGATTCAAATTGAAATTTTGCCCAAAAATGGGTGTTTTGGCACCGTTTTTATTTTATATTTTTAACACCGTTCATCCGAGGCGTTTGGTCAAAAGTTTTTTTTATAGCGACGACTTTTACGCACGCGACGATGCCCAATATGTATGGCTCTCAGAGTTTGGAGACACTAAGCAGGCATCCTAAAAACTGCAGCCCTCCACAATTCCCACCATGCCCTGCTTATGGCTGTAGGTTGTCTGGGCATGCTGGGAGTTATAGTTTTACAACATCTGGAGGGCCGCAGTTTGAGGATGCCTGCTCTAAAACAAATATTTTTTTTGGGGAAAAAATTTTTTTCTGTGTCTCCAAAGTCTGAGAGCCATAGTGTTTTATGTTCTCTAGTGGACTGTTGGGGATTCTAAAGATTTAGTACTCCATGGAGGACTCCCTGAAGCAATCGATAATGCAGAGGCCCGGATGATCGGGGCACGTGTCACATTGAGTAGTGGTGTCCTTCCGTATCCCCCTCTTGTGACACACTCTGCATCTTTTTTGGGTTCATCCCTTCTTTCCAGTATGGGGGACCACACCTGGAAAGTGTTGGCCAGGGACGATCCGGGCGCCTCCAGTTCCCGAGGTACTCTGGCCTGCTCTTTCCCGGTCCGAAAAGATCAGGTCTTTGAGGACTGCCTCATAGAACTGGAGGAATGTCCCTGTGCTGCCAGCGCTTCGGGATAGTACAAAAGAGTTGTACATGGCAACCTGTACCAAGTAGACCGCAACTTTTTTGTACCATGCCCGGGTTTTGCGCATGGCATTATATGGCTTGAGGACTTGATCAGAGAGATCAACTCCTCCCATATACCGATTGTAGTCGACGATAGAATTGGGCTTGAGGACCGTTGCCGCGGTACCTCGCACAGGGACAGGGGTGGTGCTGTTACCGTGGATTGTGGACAGCATAAGGACATCCCTCTTGTCCTTATACCTGACCATCAACAGGTTTCCACTGGTAAGTGCACGGGTCTCATCTCTGGGGATAGGTACCTGTAGGGGGTGGGCAGGGAGGCCGCATTAACTTTTCCGCACGGTCCCACAAGCGAACGTGGATCTGGCGGCAAGGGACCTGAACAAGGGAACGCTGGTATAAAAGTTATCCACGTACAAGTGGTAACCGTTATCCAGCAGTGGGTACATAAGGTCCCACATGAGTTTCCCGCTAACACCCAGAGTGGGGGGACATTCTGGGGGTTGAATATGGGAATCTCGCCCCTCGTACACACGAAATTTGTAAGTGTACCCTGAGGTACTCTCACAAATTTTGTATAGCTTCACGCCATACCTCGTCCGCTTTGTGGGAATATATTGGCGGAAACTGAGTCTCCCCTTGAAGGCAACGAGAGACTCATCAACCGCGACCTCCCTTCCAGGTACGTAGGCCTGTTCAAATTTGGCCCCAAAGTGATCGATGACCGGCCGTATCTTATACAGCCGGTCATAGGCAGGATCACCTCGGGGTGGACATGCTGCATTATCGGAATAATGCATTTCCGGATGGCCTCAAACCGGGGACGTGTCTTGGCCATACTGTACAGTGGGGTCTGGTATAGGACGTCCCCACTCCAGTATTGCCTGACACTGGGTTTTTGGACTAGACCCATATGCCGCACGAGGCCCCAAAATGTCCTCATCTCAGCTGCACTGACCGGCGTCCAGCCACCGGGTCTAGCCAAAAATGAGCCTGGGTTTTGAGCGACGAACTGTTGGGCGTACAGATTCGTCTGCTCCAGATTCGGGGGGCTGGTAGGAGGGGGAAAGTGGCAGGGGGGGTCTGGGTCTGATGGATGGATCAAAGAAAGTTTTGTGTAAAAGTTCTTTTTTTTTTTTCCTAACTAACTTTTCCCTTCTTTCCCTTCCTAATGGTGCCTCTCCCTCACTGACCCTAACCTACCTGGGTGGCGATGGGTGCAGGAGGGTGATGGATTACGATTAGGGGGACGCAGGAGCTGGTGCTGAACTGTGCTGCACGGTCAGGGTGCTGGACAGGAAGAGGAGGAAAGAGAGGAGCGCAGGAAGTTTGAATCTCGCGCCTCTCTCCCCTGCACCAATCAGCACCCTGGACAGCAGTGTTCAGCACCAGGGCCAGCACCGCCTCTGCAAATCTTCGCACTGCGATTGGTGGTGTGTAATCACGCCACCGATCTCAGTCTTTTTCCAGTTCATCGGGTCACAGGACACCCGAATGGACCGGAAATGCAGAAAACCGCAGGTCTGAATTGACCTGCGGTTTTCTGCGATTGTCGGTACGGGGGGGGGGGGGTCAAATGACCCCCCCTGCGTTGTTACGGGATGCCGGCTGAATGATTTCAGCCGGCATCCCGTTCCGATTAACCCCTGCGGCGTCGGAATCACGAATTAAAGCCATGACGTACCTATACGTCATGGGTCCTTAAGGATTCGGGATCCATGCCGTACCGGTACGTCATGAGTCCCTAAGGGGTTAATAACTGGTTGAACCTCCTTTGGCAGCAATAACTTCAACCAAATGTTTCCTGTAGTTGCAGATCAGACGTGCCCAATGGTCAGAAGTAATTCTTGACCATTCCTCTTTACAGAACTGTTTCAGTTCAGCAATATTCTTGGGGTGTCTGGTGTGAATCTCTTTCTTGAGGTCATGCCACAGCATCTCAATCGGGTTGAGGTCAGGACTCTGACTGGGCCACTCCAAAAGGCGTATTTTCTTCTGTTTAAGCCATTCTGTTGTTGATTTACTTCTATGCTTTTGGTCGTTGTCCTGTTGCAACACCCATCTTCTGTTGAGCTTCAGCTGGTAGACAGATGGCCTTAAGTTCTTCTGCAAAATGTCTTGCTAAACCTTGGGAATTCATGGTTTTGATGTTGGAGTGCTGTGCCACTTTTTCTCCACACATAGTGTTGTGTGTTTCTTCCAAACGACTCAACTTTGATTTCATCTGTCCACAGAATATTTTGCCAATACTGCTGTGGAACATCCAGGTGCTCTTGTGCAAACTGTAAATGTGCAGCAATGTTTGTATTTTTACAGCAGTGGCTTCCTCCGTGGTATCCTCCCATAAAATCCATTCTTGTTTAGTGTTTTACGTATCGTAGATTCACTAATAGGGATGTTAGCATATGCCAGAGAGTTTTGTAAGTCTTTAGCTAACACTCTAGGATTCTTCTTCACCTCATTGAGCAGTCTTCGCTGTGCTCTTGCAGTCATCTTTATAGGACGGCCACTTCTAGGTAGAGTAGCAGCAGTGCTGAACTTTCTCTATTTATAGACAATTTGTCTTACCATGGACTGAGGAACAGCAAGGCTTTTGGAGATACTTTTATAACCCTTTCCAGCTTTATGCAAGTCAACAATTCTTAATTGTAGGTCTTCTGAGAGCTCTTTTGTGTGAGGCATCATTCACATCAGGCAATGCTTCTTGTGAAAAGCAAACCCAAATCTGGTGTGTGTTTTTTATAGGGCAGGGCAGCTGTAACCAACACCTCCAATCTCATCTGATTGATTGGACTCCAGTTGGCTGACACCTCACTCCAATTAGCTCTTGGAGATGTCATTAGCCTAGGGCGTTTACATACTTTTTCCACCTGCTCAGTGAATGTTTACATGGTGTGGTCAATGAAAACATGGTAACATTTAATTCTTTGTGTGTTATTAGTTTAAGCATACTGTGTCTATTGTTGTGACTTAGATGAAGATCAGATCACATTTCATGACCAATTTGTGCAGAAGTCATATCATTCCAAAGGTACGGCATACATATTAGGACATCGTCAGACCTCAGACTTTAGACAAAACTCTGTCCTCCCTCAACCAAAACTCCATCAGACCTCAGACAAAACTCCGTCCTCCCTCATCCAAAACTCTGTCCTCCATCAGACATCAGCCAAAACTCTGTCCTCCCTCACCCAAAATTCCATCAGACCTCAGACATCAGACAAAACTCCGTCCTCCGTCAGGCAAAACTCCATCAGACCTCAGACATCAGACAAAACTCCGTCCTCCGTCAGGCAGAACTCCATCAGACCTCAGACATCAGACAAAACTCCATCCTCCATCAGGCAAAACTCCATCAGACCTCAGACATCAGACAAAACTCTGTCCTCCCTCACCCAAAACTCCATCAGACCTCAGACATCAGACAAAACTCCGTCCTCCGTCAGGCAAAACTTCATCAGACCTCAGACATCAGACAAAACTCCGTCCTCCGTCAGGCAGAACTCCATCAGACCTCAGACATCAGACAAAACTCCGTCCTCCGTCAAGCAAAACTCCATCAGACCTCAGACATCAGACAAAACTCCGTCCTCCGTCAGGCAAAACTCCATCAGACCTCAGACATCAGACAAAACTTCGTCCTCCCTCACCCAAAACTCCATCAGACCTCAGACATCAGACAAAACTCCGTCCTCCATCAGGCAAAACTCCATCAGACCTCAGACATCAGACAAAACTCCGTCCTCCGTCAGGCAAAACTCCATCAGACCTCAGACATCAGACAAAACTCCGTCCTCCATCAGGCAAAACTCCATCAGACCTCAGACATCAGCTAAAACTCTGTCCTCCCTCAGACATCAGCCAAAACTCCGTCCTCCCTAACTCAAAATACGCCCTACTACACACACTCTTCACCTGACGGAGCTGCTAGCTGCTGGAGAGGCAAAGGACCTGTGATGATGTCATGACCATGTGACGAGTCACGTGTGTGGGAAGGGTCAGATGTGCACAGCAGCTGGTAGAGTGTACAGAACAGTAGCCATCAAATAGAGCTCTGTACTAGAGATGTGTGTGTAACCTGCATGTAGCAGAGCTGTGTACTGTGTTACAGAGATGTATTTGTAACCTGCATGTAGCAGAGCTGTGTACTGTGTTACAGAGATGTATGTGTAACCTGCAGGTAGCAGATCTGTATGTGTAACCTGCAGGTAGCAGAGTTGTGTACTGTGTAGCAGATCTGTATGTGTAACCTGCAGGTAGCAGAGCTGTGTACTGTGTAGTAGATCTGTATGTGTAACCTGCAGGTAGAAGAGCAGTGTACTGTATAGCAGATCTGTATGTGTAACCTGCATGTAGCAGAGCTGTGTACTGTGTAGCAGAGCTTTATGTGTAACCTGCATGTAGCAGAGCTGTTTACTGTGTAGCAGTGCTGTATGTGTAACCTGCATGTAGCAGTGCTGTGTACTGTGTAGCAGAGCTGTATGTGTAACCTGCATGTAGCAGTGCTGTGTACTGTGTAGGAGAACTGTATGTGTAACCTGCATGTAGCAGAGCTGTGAACTGTGTAGCAGAGCTGTATGTGTAACCTGCATGTAGCAGAGCTGTGTACTGTGTTACAGAGATGTATGTGTAACCTGCATGTAGCAGAGCTGTGTACTGTGTTACAGAGATGTATGTGTAACCTGCATGTAGCAGGCTGTGTACTGTGTTACAGAGATGTATGTGTAACCTGTAGGTAGCAGAGCTGTGTACTGTGTAGCAGATCTGTATGTGTAGCCTGCAGGTAGCAGAGCTGTGTACTGTGTAGCAGAGCTGTATGTGTAACCTGCAGGTAGCAGAGCTGTGTACTGTGTAGCAGAGCTGTATGTGTAACCTGCATGTAGCAGAGCTGTGAACTGTGTAGCAGAGCTGTATGTGTAACCTGCATGTAGCAGAGCTGTGTACTGTGTTACAGAGATGTATGTGTAACCTGCATGTAGCAGAGCTGTGTACTGTGTTACAGAGATGTATGTGTAACCTGCATGTAGCAGGCTGTGTACTGTGTTACAGAGATGTATGTGTAACCTGTAGGTAGCAGAGCTGTGTACTGTGTAGCAGATCTGCATGTGTAGCCTCCAGGTAGCAGAGCTGTGTACTGTGTAGCAGAGCTGTATGTGTAACCTGCAGGTAGCAGAGCTGTGTACTGTGTAGCAGAGCTGTATGTGTAACCTGCATGTAGCAGAGCTATGTACTGTGTAGCAGTGCTGTATGTGTAACCTGCATGTAGCAGTGCTGTGTACTGTGTAGCAGAGCTGTATGTGTAACCTGCATGTAGCAGGCTGTGTACTGTGTTACAGAGATGTATGTGTAACCTGTAGGTAGCAGAGCTGTGTACTGTGTAGCAGATCTGTATGTGTAACCTGCAGGTAGCAGAGCTGTGTACTGTGTAGCAGATCTGTATGTGTAACCTGCATGTAGCAGAGCTGTGTACTGTGTAGCAGTGCTGTATGTGTAACATGCATGTAGCAGAGCTGTGTACTGTGTAGCAGTGCTGTATGTGTAACCTGCATGTAGCAGAGCTGTGTACTGTGTAGCAGTGCTGTGTACTGTGTAGCAGTGCTGTATGTGAAACCTGCATGTAGCAGTGCTGTGTACTGTGTAGCAGAGATGTGTACTGTGTTACAGAGATGTGTGTGTAACCTGCATGTAGCAGAGCTGTGTACTGTGTTACAGGGATGTATGTGCAACCTGCAGGTAGCAGAGCTGTGTACTGTATATATAGAGCAGTTTGTCTAACCGCATGTAGCAGAGCTGTGTACTGTATTACAGAGATGTGTGTATAACCTGGGAACTATAAAAAAGTGTAAAAAAAAAACATAAATATTCACATCATGGGTTTCGCAATGTGTAAAAACACCCATTGTATAAAAATATATTCCCCATACGGCAAACAGCAAAACAGAAAAAAAAAGAGTCCAAATGTCCGATTCGCCGTTTTTGGTCACTTCATTTGCTACAAAAATGTAAATAAAAAGTGATCAAAAAGTCTTAAACACCCCAGAATGGTATCAGTAAAAAGTTTAGATTGCCCCGCAAAAAATGAGCCCCCACCCAGCTCCGTACACATAATTACAAAAAAGTTATAGGGCTCAAAATATGGCGACAAAAAAAATCTGATATTTTTATTTTGTTATCACTATTAAAACGCAAGAAAAACTATACATATAAGGTATTGCCGGATTCGATCTGACCTGTAGAATAAAAGTAACCAGTCAGTTTTATCGCACATCGAATGTCGTAAATAAAAATCACGTAAAACTGTGGTGGAATTGCATTTTTTTTTCAACAGGAAGAATGGGCAGTTTTACCATCTGAGAAAATAAAGAGCCTCATCCACAACTACCACAAAAGACTTCAAGCTGTCATTGATGTTAACCACTTCAACCCCGCTAGCTAAAACCCCCTTCATGACCAGGCCACTTTTTACACTTCTGCACTACACTACTTTCACCGTTTATCGCTCGGTCATGCAACTTACCACCCAAATGAATTTTACCTCCTTTTCTTCTCACTAATAGAGCTTTCATTTGGTGGTATTTTATTGCTGCTGACATTTTTACTTTTTTTGTTATTAATTGAAATTTAACGATTTTTTTGCAAAAAAATGAAATTTTTCACTTTCAGCTGTAAAATTTTGCAAAAAAAAACACATCCATATATACATTTTTCGCTAAATTTATTGTTCTACATGTCTTTGATAAAAAAAAAGTTATAGCGTTTACAAACTATGGTACAAAAATGTGAATTTCCGCTTTTTGAAGCAGCTCTGACTTTCTGAGCACCTGTCATGTTTCCTGAGGTTCTACAATGCCCAGAGAGTAGAAAAACCCCACAAATGACCCCATTTCGGAAAGTAGACACCCTAAGGTATTCGCTGATGGGCATAGTGAGTTCATAGAACTTTTTATTTTTTGTCACAAGTTAGCGGAAAATGATGATTTATTTTTTCTTACAAAGTCTCATATTCCACTAACTTGCGACAAAGAATAAAAAATTCTAGGAACTCGCCATGCCCCTCACGGAATACCTTGGGGTGTCTTCTTTCCAAAATGGGGTCACTTGTAGGGTAGTTATACTGCCCTGGCAATTTAGGGGCCCAAATGTGTGAGAAGAACTTTGCAATCAAAATGTGTAAAAAAAGGCCTGCGAAATCCGAAAGGTGCACTTTGGAATATGTGCCCCTTTGCCCACCTTGGCTGCAAAAAAGTGTCACACATCTGGTATCGCCGTACTCAGGAGAAGTTGGGGAATGTGTTTTGGGGTGTCATTTTACATATACCCATGCTGGGTGAGAGAAATATCTTGGCAAAAGACAACTTTTCCCATTTTTTTATACAAAGTTGGCATTTGACCAAGATATTTTTCTCACCCAGCATGGGTATATGTAAAATGACACCCCAAAACACATTCCCCAACTTCTCCTGAGTATAGCGATACCAGATGTGGGACACTTTTTTGCAGCCTAGATGCGCAAAGGTGCCCAAATTCCTTTTAGGAGGGCATTTTTAGACATTTGGATCCCAGACTTCTTCTCACACTTTCGGGCCCCTAAAAAGCCAGGGCAGTATAAATACCCCACATGTGACCCCACTTTGGAAAGAAGACACCCCAAGGTATTCAATGAGGGGCCTGGCGAGTTCATAGAATTTTTTTTTTTTTGCATAAGTTAGCGGAAATTGTTTTTTTTTTTTGATTTTTTCTCACAAAGTCTCACTTTACGCTAACTTAGGACAAAAATTTCAATCTTTCATGGACTCAATATGCCCCTCACGGAATACCTTGGGGTGTCTTCTTTCCGAAATGGGGTCACATGTGGGGTATTTATACTGCCCTGGCTTTTTAGGGGCCCTAAAGCGTGAGAAGAAGTCTGGAATATAAATGTCTAAAAATGTTTACGCATTTGGATTCCGTGAGGGGTATGGTGAGTTCATGTGAGATTTTATTTTTTGACACAAGTTAGTGGAATATGAGACTTAGTAAGAAAAAACAAACAAAAAAATATATATATTTCCGCTAACTTGGGCCAAAAAAATGTCTGAATGGAGCCTTACAGGGGGGGTGATCAATGACAGGGGGGTGATCAATGACAGGGGGGTGATCACCCATATAGACTCCCTGATCACCCCCCTGTCATTGATCACCCCCCTGGTAAGGCTCCATTCAGACGTCCGTATGATTTTTACGGATCCATGGATCGGATCCGCAAAACACATGCGGACGTCTGAATGGAGCCTTACAGGGGGGTTATCAATGACAGGGGGGTGATCAGGGAGTGTATATGGGTGATCACCCCTCTGTCATTGATCACCCCCCCTGTAAGGCTCCATTCAGACGTCCGTATGATTTTTACGGATCCATGGATACATGGATCGGATCCGCAAAACACATGCGGACGTCTGAATGGAGCCTTACAGGGGGGGTGATCAATGACAGGGGGTGATCAGGGAGTCTATATGGGTGATCACCCCTCTGTCATTGATCACCCCCCCTGTAAGGCTCCATTCAGACGTCCGCATGTGTTTTGCGGATCCGATCCATGTATCCGTAAAAATCATACGGACGTCTGAATGGAGCCTTACAGGGGGGTGATCAATGACAGGGGGTGATCAGGGAGTGTATATGGGTGATCACCCGCCTGTCATTGATCACCCCCCTGTAAGGCTCCATTCAGACGTCCGCATGTGTTTTGCGGATCCGATCCATGTATCCATGGATCCGTAAAAATCATACGGACGTCTGAATGGAGCCTTACAGGGGGGTGATCAATGACAGGGGGGTGATCAATGACAGGGGGTGATCAGGGAATCTATATGGGTGATCACCCGCCTGTCATTGATCACCCCCCTGTAAGGCTCCATTCAGACGTCCGTATGTGTTTTGCGGATCCGATCCATGTATCCGTGGATCCGTAAAAATCATACGGATGTCTGAACGGAGCCTGACAGGGGGGTGATCAATGACAGGGGGGTGATCAGGGAGTTTATATGGGGTGATCATGGGTGATCAGGGGTTCATAAGGGGTTAATAAGTGACGGGGGGGGGTTGTTGTGTAGTGTGGTGTTTGGTGCGACTTTACTGAGCTACCTGTGTCCTCTGGTGGTCGATCCAAACAAAAGGGACCACCAGAGGACCAGGTAGCAGGTATATTAGACGCTTTTATGAAAACAGCATCTGTGCGCGCGCTCACAGGAAATCTCGGCCCTTGCGAGATGACGCGTATATATGCGTCACTCTGCGCAGGGCTGCCGCCTCCAGACCGCACATCTGCTTTAGGCGGTCCGGAGGCGGTTAAAGGGGGCAATACATGGTATTAATAACTGGGGTGTGTAAACTTCTGATCAGGGTCATTTGGGGAGTTTGTGTTGTGATTATGATTTATAAAGAGTAAACACCGTTGTTTGACATAAATGGCTTCAGCCAACCACTAACCATGAGCGAGAGAAAAGTGTCCGTGTTATCATTCATATTCTCTGAACAATGGTTAAAGGGGGTATTATCATCTTAATGATCACTGTTAAATCTGTTAATGATTTGACAGTGATAATTTTTCTAAATACATTTTATTACCCAATTCCCATCCTTTTTTAGAAAATAAGTCCCCTCTTACCTGATGTTGTCTTTGGTCTCCCCTGGTCACGGCCACCTCTCCTGTCGAATCCAGCCGGGCCACGCTTGCGCAGAAGACGAAAAATTCTCTCCCGGCTGGGCCGCGCAATGTCCTGAACGTGCATGCCGCCGCGAATGCGCACGCCGACTCTGTACTATACAGGCCAGGAATAAGTCACCATGGCACATGCGCGGCCCGGCCGCGTTCAGGACATTGCGCGGCCCGGCCGGGAGAGAATCTTCAGTCTTCTGCGCAAGCGCGGCCCGGCCGGGAGAGGAATACAGGAAGTGAACGTCACGCTCAAGGAAGGTAAGTATGAAAAAGGGAAGATGAGAATACCCCTTTAAGAAATCATAAATTCTGCAAGGGTATGTAAACTTATCAGCACAACTGTGAGTAGCTGCGTGATATAAATCTGTGGAATATGGGAAGCACAAGAGGATGTGCACCTTAAATCCCATCTTTGTAAGGCCTCTTGCACATGGTCGCTGTGTGCCTGTGGTCGTATTGTGGACCACATACGGCGGTTCCGCAATACACAGGGCACCAGCCGTGTGCATCCCGCATCCGTGATGTTGACCCATTCACTTGAACGGAACAGAAACACGGATCGGATCCCCACAGAAGCACTACAGAGTGCTTCCGTGGTGTTTCTGGCCATGCCTCCGCACAGCAAAAAAGTAGAACATATTCACGGACCCATTCAAGTTGAATGGGTCTGGATCTGTCCCGGCTGCTGCACGCACGTTGACGTGCATTGGGGACTGCAAATTGCTGTCCCCAATGCACGGAATGGACCAACAACGTTCATGTGCAAGAGGCCTAACACTTGTGATCTGTGTGAAGCGGCATATATGCATTCATGTTGCATGTATTTATTAATTAGGGCTACCAATTCTGAGTAACTCGGAGTGACAGGAGATTTACAGAATCAGATTTTTTTTTTTTTGTCGTCATATTTTGAGCTCTATAACTTTTGGGGAATTATGTGTACGGAGCTGGGTGGGGGCTCATTTTTTGCGGGGCAATCTAAACTTTTTACTGATACCATTCTGGGGTGTTTAAGACTTTTTGATCACTTTTTATTTACATTTTTGTAGCAAATGAAGCGACCAAAAACGGCGAATCGGACATTTGGACTCTTTTTTTTTTCTGTTTTGCCGTTTGCCGTATGGGGAATATATTTTTATACTATGGGTGTTTTTACACATTGCGACACCCATGATGTGTATTTTTTTAGTTGTTTTATTTTCATTTTGGGAAAAGGGGGGTGATCTGAATTTTTATGTTTTATTTTACACTTTTTTATAGTTCCCAGGTTACACACACATCTCTGTTACACAGTAAAAAGCTCTGCTACATGCGGTTACACACACATCTCTGTAACACAGTACACAGCACTGCTACATGCAGGTTACACATACAGCACTGCTACACAGTACACAGCTCTGCTACATGCAGGTTGCACATACATCCCTGTAACACAGTACACAGCCTGCTACATGCAGGTTACACATACAGATCTGCTACACAGTACACAGCTCTGCTACCTGCAGGTTACACATACAGATCTGCTACACAGTACACAGCTCTGCTACCTGCAGGTTACACATACATCTCTGTAACACAGTACACAGCTCTGCTACATGCAGGTTACACATACAGATCTACTACACAGTACACAGCTCTGCTACCTGCAGGTTACACATACAGATCTGCTACACAGTACACAGCTCTGCTACCTGCAGGTTACACATACAGATCTGCTACCTGCAGGTTACACATACATCTCTGTAACACAGTACACAGCTCTGCTACATGCAGGTTACGCATACATCTCTGTAACACAGTACACAGCTCTGCTACATGCAGGTTACACACACATCTCTAGTACAGAGCTCTATTTGATGGCTACTGTTCTGTACACTCTACCAGCTGCTGTGCACATCTGACCCCTCCCACACACGTGACTCGTCACATGGTCATGACGTCATCACAGGTCCTTTGCCTCTCCAGCAGCTAGCAGCTCCGTCAGGTGAAGAGTGTGTGTAGTAGGGCGTATTTTGAGTTAGGGAGGACGGAGTTTTGGCTGATGTCTGAGGGAGGACAGAGTTTTAGCTGATGTCTGAGGTCTGATGGAGTTTTGCCTGATGGAGGACGGAGTTTTGTCTGATGTCTGAGGTCTGATGGAGTTTTGCCTGATGGAGGACGGAGTTTTGGCTGATGTCTGAGGGAGGACAGAGTTTTAGCTGATGTCTGAGGTCTGATGGAGTTTTGCCTGATGGAGGACGGAGTTTTGTCTGATGTCTGAGGTCTGATTGAGTTTTGCCTGATGGAGGACGGAGTTTTGTCTGATGTCTGAGGTCTGATTGAGTTTTGCCTGACGGAGGACGGAGTTTTGTCTGATGTCTGAGGTCTGATTGAGTTTTGCCTGACAGAGGACGGAGTTTTGTCTGATGTCTGATTGAGTTTTGCCTGACGGAGGACGGAGTTTTGTCTGATGTCTGAGGTCTGATGGAGTTTTGCCTGACGGAGGACGGAGTTTTGTCTGATGTCTGAGGTCTGATGGAGTTTTGCCTGACGGAGGACAGAGTTTTGTCTGATGTCTGAGGGCTGATGGAGTTTTGGGTTAGGGAGGACGGAGTTTTGGCTGATGGCTGATGGAGGACAGAGTTTTGGATGAGGGAGGACGGAGTTTTGTCTGAGGTCTGATGTTGTTTTGGATGAGGGAGGACAGAGTTTTGTCTAAAGTCTGAGGTAGGAGGGAGTTTTGCCTGACAGAGGATGGAGTTGTGGATGATGTCTGACGATGTCCTAATATGTATGCCGTACAAAGGGTTCACATACTAGATCGAGATCGCATACCTACCTGTTAAACAGCCAATAAATGGGAGCACCTATCTGTCATATCTCATGAAATGTCCCCGCTGAAGGTGTTTGGTGTTGGACTGTTGATAGGCTATGATTGTCCCGAAGCCTTGGTACCACGAAAGGTGATCACAGGAGGAAAGGGTGAACCCTACGCTGTTCAAACTGATCTAGGGTGGGGTGTTGTTGGAGGAAAAAAGCAGATCGCAAACTCAAGACAGGTGACAGGAATGTGTCATCGAATATCTGTCCAATAGGTACCAACTATTATAAAATGTAGCCTTTATTATATTTCATATAAAAACAACCCCACAGAAAACACAAAAAGAAAAAAAACAACAAGTGCATTAGATAAGATATGGACCAGGTGGTCCTGAGTCCTCCAAGATACTGGAGGAGACTGTTCTTTAGGTAGGGTAATGGCATTCGATTTGGAACCTGTCTCTAATGCTGACTCTTTTCTTGATAATTCCTGCCTAAAGAACGGAATGGCCGCCCCGATAGGGGCGATCCCGTATTCAGGAACGTCCTGTATGCGCTGGGATGACCCTAAAGACAGGTGACACAGGCAGCACTATATGGTATGCCCAATATTAATATATTGTGGCCTATTCTAGGTACAAAAAAAAAATATGCTTAGTACAAATAGTTCTTATAGTAGATATTAAATAAATGCTGAGTACACAATGTCGTTCTTCTAGATACAAAAATAATGATGCTCAGTACACACGGTTATCATTATAGATATCAAATAAATGCTGAGTACATAGTATCATTTATGCGATAGAAAATATAACTATCATTCAGTGGATGCCAAGTACACTGTTCGCCAGTTTAAATACAATGATATAGGTACCTAAGCCATTACAGTTGGTAACACCACGCTTTAGGCCCCTAAATTTCAACGCGTTTCGCCCACAACAATAATTTGGGCTCTTCAGGAGACACCTAATACAGTGTCCCAGTAGGCATCATATATAGATAAAAATCAATTATCCCACTGATGACAATTGGGGCGGCCATTCCGTTCTTTAGGCAGGAATTATCAAGAAAAGGGTCAGCATTAGGGACAGGTCCCAAATCGAATGCCATAACCCTACCTAAAAAACTGTCTCCTCCAGTATCTTGGAGGACTCAGGACCACCTGGTCCATATCGCATCTAATGCTATTTTTCCAAGTGCACTTGTTCTTTTTTTCTTTTTGTGTTTTCTGTGGGGTTGTTTTTAGACTAAATATAATAAAGGGTACATTTTATAATAGGTGGTAATCTGTGATACAAATTTATGTATACATACCGCCCAAAAATATCTTCCCTCTGACGGATAATTGTCTTAACTGTGAATTCTCAATAGTTACCAACTGTAAGTCCAGCAAAAGTAATCAAGATCCTTGAATCCGACTTTGCAGACATAAGTTCTAAAGAAAAGAGTGTATCTCAAGTTTGTACACACTCTACTAAAAGGACCAGATCTTACAAACACTCTGCCTGGAGTACTCTGTAGATTCAGAAAGTATCCAGTAGCGGTCATGTGTGACGTTGAAAAGATGTTCCACCAGTTTCATGTGAAGAATGAAGATAGAGACTTCCTGAGGTTTCTATGGCGGGAGGACTGAGATACAGATACAGAGCCAGCAGAATACAGAATGAAAGTACACTTGTTTGGAGCAGCATCATCTCCAGGTTGCACCAATTATGGTATAAAGTACAAATTTTCTGAAGAAAAACTTTTATGTAGATGATGTTCTTCTAAGTCTAGAGTCCACAGAATCTGCAATAAAACTAGTGAAAGAAAGCTGAGAGTTATGCGCATGACGAACCCTGCGCCTTCACAAATTCTTCTCAAACAACAGAGAGGTACTGGAATCCATCAGTGACTCTGAATGTGCATCAACAATGAAGAATGTACATCTCAATTATGATCATCTTCCAGTTCAAAACGTACCGTTCTTTCCGCAGTGTCTTCTATATATGATCCATTAGGATATTTGGCCCCAGTAATCCTCAGAGCAAAAGAAATACTACAATAATTATGCAGACAGAAGTTGGAATGGGATGAGCCCATACTTGAAAATTTGAGGCCAAGGTGGGAGAGTTGGATAAGAGGCTTGCAAAACTTAAGAGAAGTTTGGATACCCAGATGTTTTGTACCTCATGATTTTGGAACAAGAAAATAGAACTTCATCACTTTTCAGATGCCAGTAGTTATGGTTATGGTCAGTGCTCCTACATCAGAGTGATAGGAGAAGAAAAGATACACTGTGCCCTGGTTATGGGAAAGGCCAGAGTTTCACCTACCAGTATTCAGACAATACCAAGACTTGAACTGACAGCAGCTGTTGTTTCAGCATCAGTAAGCAAGTTTCTGAGAGAAGAATTGGAGTTGAAAATAGATGAAGAATATTTTTGGACAGACTCACAAGTTGTCTTAGGATACATAAACAACGAAGTTCAAAGATTCCATATCTTTGTCGCCAACAGAGTTGAGAAAATCCGGGAAATAACAAATCAAGAACATTGGCATCACATTGACACAAAGCATAACCCAGCAAATCATGCTTCAAGAGGCCTGAATGTAACAGAATTGAAAAATTCTTTGGGAAAAGGAAATCACACCCAGTAAAGGTTACACAGAATTGTCTGTGGGTGATCCAGAAGTAAAAGTTGTACAAACATTGAGCACTGTTGCCAAGTGTCAAGCTGACATACTTGAAAGACTTGCCAGATGTTCAAAATAGAATACTGTTATAAATGTAGTTGCTCAGAATTAACGTTTGGCAAAGGGAATCAGAAAGAAAGAATTGTTGAATGTAGAGGAAAGAATGAAAGCTGAAGAAGCAGTCATAAGACGCATTCAACAGAGATTCTACAGTGAACAGTTGAAAAGACTTAGTCAAGAACCTAAAAAAAACTTCCAAACAACGACCCATTGTACAAGCTTAATCTTGTTCTACAGGATGGTATACTGAAGTTGGGAGGGAGACTGGAAAATGCATCGTTACCTAGCAGAGTGAAACAACCAGCAATGCTACCCAAAAATTCTACCTTCACAAGATTGATTATTGATCACTACCACAACAAATCCTTGCACCAGTGAAGAAGCTTTACCCAAAGCTGTTTGAGAGAAGGTGGTTACTGGATTGTGAAAGGAAGCTAAGTTATAGCAAAGTATATAAGTAAATGTGTAGTCTGCAGAAAGGCACGTAAACCTACCGAAGAACAAAGAATGGCAGATTTACAGGCAGATCGTGTAAACCCATCACCACCATTTCTTTATAGTGGAATGGATTGTTTTGGCCCATTCATCACCAAACAGAACCGCAAGGAGTACAAGAGATATGGAATAATATCTACATTTCTGAGCTCCAGAGCAATTCACCTGGAAATGTTAGAAGATGTCAACTGACACACATTTATCAACGCCTTGAGATGTTTCATAGCCATTAAAGGTACTGTCAGATCGACCAAGAATGTAATTTTGTCGGAGCAAAGAATGAATTGAAGAAAGCTCTAAAAGAGATCGATAAAGAAAAAGTAACTGAGTATTTGTTAGAGAAAGAGTGTGATTTTCATATGAATGCTCCACATGCAAGCCATACAGGAGGAGTTTGGGAAACACAAATCAGAACTGTAAGAAATGTGTTAAGTTCAGTGTTGAAAAAGAGCGCCAGAAGAATAGATGATGTTTCACTTAGGACGCTGTTCTAATGTCTATTGCTAACAGTCATCCACTTATAGTTGATAACATCAACGATCCAACAAGTTTGGACCCTTTAACTCCCAACCATAACCTTTACCTTAAGTCTGATTACATACAGCTACCACCTGGCAAGTTCACCAAAGAGGATTTATATGCTAAAAAGAGACGGCGAAGAGTTCAATATCTATCAGATCCATTTTGGAATAGATGGAGAAAAGAGTACTTTGCCAATATTATGCTAAGAAGTAAATGGCAAACACCCAGAAGAAATGTCCAAGTTGGTGACATAGTGTTAGTGAAAGGAGAAGATTTACCTAGAAGTCAATGGAAATTGGCCAAAGTTTCTAGAAGTTTCAAACGATGAAGACAAACTATTAGAAGAATGTTGTAACCAATAGGAGACTCAAGTTGGAACGTCCTATACAGAAGTTAGTTGTTCTACTTAAACTAGAGGAGGAAGCGTAGGCGGAACGCGCGTTGGGGTTGGTGTTCCAGCTGCACTCCCGGTCTGTATGACACTCCAGCATTACTTTATATTGATATATGATTACTTGGTTGCCCTTGGCTGTGATTATAACATCAGATATTATATCATTATATGTTAAGAATGTAGGTTCCTTTGTGGACCTAGATCCATTTGGATTAACCATATAGGGACCAACATTATTATTGTATATGTGCTGGATTAGGACACATTGTTGTTCATTAGACAGTGTATTTTGTACCGGTAATTTGTGACGATATTTGTCCCTTTTGTGTCATTTTTGACCCTGTGGATTCAGTGGGAGCATCTAGTAATAATACCTCTAACATTGCTGTTAATTTTTATATTTGCTTTATGTGTATTGTGAAATTCTTGTAATAAAATATGTCATTATATTATGTGTGTCTTGCTTTTGGTGTTTATTGATTTAGTGTCACACATATCCAATCATTATTGGTTGTTTATTTGTATTGGAGTTAGTAACCCTGTAAAGTAGCACCGCACTGGATTAGCATCACCTGAAAACAAATCACTTGGAGGAACACTGTATAAAATGTAAGTATAGCGAAGAAGGAGAAAGACAAAATATTCTGTGGTTCCTTCTCAGAATTTTGGCTTCACAAAGAATCTATAGTTATAGACACAGTAGGAGGTCCCAGAGCAGGACAGAAGCATATTTTTTCGTCTATCTTTTTGGTCATTTTCATTCAAGAATGTAGAGCTGACATTCTTCTCAGACTAGAGGCATTAAATTCAATTAGCTCATAAAATCAAAGTAGAACCATTTATAGAAGATATACACTAATCTGGCTCCAAAATGATCTTTTCTGAAGTCACATTTGACCAATTGAACAAATATTCAATCATTGGACACTGTTTCAGTAGCAAAGACATAATAATAGTGTTTATCATTTCCAGTTGTATATGAAACAAATTGCTATGTGTTCAGTATTTGCACATTAACATACAAGCACTATATACAAACAACTACCGACAAATAAGGCAATCTTTGGTCAAAATAACATAAAATTTCACATTTTCATTATGTTTAAAATCAGTGGAAGTTTAAAGTAAAATGTATGCAGAAATACAGCTATTGCTCAATATTTAAACCTTTTTGTCAAACAATAATAACTATAGTAAATAACCATCACAAAAAGGACAGAACATTGCAAATAAATGCCATCATTAGGGCTTCTTAAATGCAGTTGTATTTACAATGCAATTGGTAAAGCAATTTCAGGTACAGAGTAATCAAGCACCTCAATTTTAGTACTTTATGCTACTAACAACATCATTTCAAACACTTGTCGTCCGTTTGGTTCCAATATTTAAGTGACATTAAAATAAAGAAAGCATTTAACATAGAAAATGTTTTCTGTTTGCTGTTCTAGCAGTTCAATATAAAATATATATATATATATTATTATTTTATCATTTCTAGCACTGGAAAATGGTTATGGCACACATGTATGCATTTTCCTACATAGATGTCTTTATTGGTGTACACTGAAGTAAGGCTTAGCATAGAACGCAGATTCTTAGTGGAAATATACTAACACTTAGTGATAAGCGAAGGTGCCATATTCGATTTTGCAATATTTTGCGAATATTCGATTGAATATTCGTGTTATATTTGTCAAAATCAAATATTCGTCATTATTATATTTATCGCAATTAATATGCGATCTAATTATTCGCGTATTGCGAGTTTAACTGCATAAGGCAACTTTCCTATTGGTTGGCTATATAGAATTAATGAAGATAACGAATATAGAGCTATATTCTCTATATTCGTTAATTCTAGCACGCCAATATGAAAGTTGCTTATGGACAGCTCTAAGTTGGATTCACAATGCGAGACTATTACTTTGCCTTTTTTCTGCAATAAATAGAATACTGAGTCATTCTATTTATTGCAACTAATAGGCAAAGTAATATTCTTGCATTGCGAATCTAACTTAGAGCTGTCTGCAGGCAACTTTCCTATTGGCTTGGCTTCTTGCATGATTTACAGAATATAGACTATTTAGCGCTATATTCGTATTACATATATTCGTAAATTCAAGCAAGCCACCCATTAGGAACGTTGCCTATACATAGAACTAAGTTGGATGCGCAATTTTACTCGCATTGCGCATCCAACTTTGAGCGTGGTCTACATGACCGTGATTCTCACATCTGACAGTACATTCTAGCATGGAGGTGTTACCGCTTCATGCGCACGCGAAGTTGGCATTCGGCAGAGGTGTGAACGGGCACTGACTGGAGCGGGCAAGGAGCACTGAGTCTCCTGGACATGTAAGAAGAACTGCTTTTTGGAAGTGGGAACAACTTTAAAAAAATTATAAAAATTAAAATAAAGAATATTAGAATTATCGAATATATAGCACTATATACTAAATATTTGCGAATTAGTTAATTTGCCAAAAAAGAAGTGCTGATATTCGCGATTAAAATTTACTATTCGAATATTCGCACTCAACACTACTAACACTCACTGACATTAAAGGGGTTTTCCAGTGTAATACCAGTGGCATAACTAGAAATGACTGGGCCCCACAGAATTTTTTTTACCAGCCTTCCCCCAGCAATCTCTTCATAAACTTCTCCTCCCATCCAACCCCAACTCCTGTGGCTAGTCAAGGTCGCTCTCTCAGACTGGGCCCGGCAGCCGCTCCATCTGTTTCCTATACGTGTATACTATATATCATCTCACTGTATATACTGTCACTACACATATTGTCATTGTAAAATACTGTTTATGGGGGCTTGACCAAATCTTTTATTCCCCCTCCTCAGCTGGCCCCTTCTGAGTTCGGGCCCCAAAGCAGCCGCTTCCCCTTATTCCCGTATAGCTATGCCCCTGAGTGGTACCTTGCTCAGGGGGGCTTAAAACATAATGGAATAGATATTTACTCTTACCCATTTCCCTCGGCTGTCTTTCCAACCTTGCAAATGAGGCTATGCCCCTAAGCCAGAGGGCCTACAGGGCCTCCTTGCAAATGGCGCACTGCAGATTAGTTATGATGTTTTGTGCTGAGGAAGGTGATACTGTTAGGTACTGCAGAGGGGCAAGGGATCGATGTCTCCTGGCCCTGCCGTTACCTCTGATAGGCTATAGGCACTAAGCCAAACCTATCATATGCCGGCACAATTACATAATCATCATTGTGCTGCCTGAGCTGAGGACAGTGTAAGGCTCAGTGTACAGGCTGGAAGAGGTCTACAACTCATCGCTGACAGTGGAGGTAAGTATTTGAGTTTATTATTTTTTATTTTGCACAATGCTGTTGTACCACTATGAAGGCATGTGAGAGTCTGGCTGTGAGTTGGTTCAGACCCTGTTCACACACCACGGGGAGTTGAGTGGTAGGACCCCATGCGCGCTGAGACACCGTGACATGGCGCATGAGGGGCTCCGATATGTTCCTGACTGGAAGATATTGGCAAAGTTCTCAGCTTTTAACATCGGCTTGAGGAATTAGCTAGTATTGTCAGTTACGTATCATTTTGGTGCATTTTTTGCAGTGATTTGGGCCATCGTGAAGACATCTACTGGGGCCACTAAATTGGGGCATTTGTGTACTAGCACACATCAGGGGACATGTTTTTGTGCTGGCATACATTATGAGTGGCACCATATTGGCTCTACTGGGGGCACTAAGAGGGAGCATTTTTGTACTGGCACACAGAAGGGGGCATTCATTCTTTATGTGCACTGGCATGCATTATAAGGGGCCATTTTCTGCAGTGGTACGAATTATGAGAGGGCATTTTTTGCACTTCCATGCATTATAAGGGGTTATTTTCTGTGCTGGTATATATTATAAAGGAGTATTTTTTTTATACTGGCACACATTATATGGTGGCATTTCTTGCGCTGGCACACATTATAAGAGGTTATCTTTTGAGCTGGCAGACATTTGGGGGCATTTTGTACTGGCACACATTATAAAGAGAATTATTACTACTGGGGGACTGGGGAACATGATTACTAGTATAGGCACCATAGGGGCACTATTTGTGGCCACTGTTAACACTAAGTACTGGTAAACATTATAAGGAGATATTTCTTGTACTGGTGACATCATATGGGTATTTGTTGTGCTGGTGCACATTATAAGGGGGTATTTTTGTTCTGGCACATCTTAGTGGAACACATTATAATGACAATTAATACTAGAAGACTATGGAGAACATGATTACAAGTAGGAATGAGCAAGTCAACTTTGGATGAAACATCTGAAGTCGATTCATATAAAACGTTGTTAGAATACTGTACGGAACAAGTGCTCCATACAGTATTAGAATGTATTGGCTCCGATAAGCCGAAGTTATTATTTCGCGAAGTCTCGTGAGACTTCGGGTAATAACTTTAGAAATTAAATTCTACTGTTAAAAACCTTTCACCAAACTTGGGTTCGGTTCCAAGGTACCACTCCACCGTTACAACAATGGAAGCAGCATGCAGATCAAAATTAAAGAGGTTGCAGCGCTGGCATGAGTTCTGCGGTCTCTACAAACAGCTGGTCAGCGTGGGTGCTTGTGACACCCCTTTGAGAACATCTTGCCACAGCAGTTTTTGCCAAAAAAGCAGTAAGAAACATAACAGAAGTTAATATCAGATGGTAACAATGAAGGTAGAATGATTGGTTTGGGAGATGGCAGTGAAATCAAACAGAGCAGAGTTCAATAATGTAGAACTACGTATGTGATGGCATGGAACAGACATGAACATGCCACAAGTCAAGTACTGAATGTCAGGCTAAACCTGGATGTGGTGTTTTGGAGTAGTGTTGATCAAAAATATTATAATCGTGAATTTTTATAGCGAATATTGGCACTTCAAGAATTTGCAAATATCTAGAATATAGTGCTATATATTTGTATTTGCAAATATAAAAAATAAATAAAAAATCATCTGAACCCATGATCCCTCACTGCTTCTTTCTTGTGAGAAGGCTACAATATCTTTGACTTTAGGATTAGTGTTGATCGCAAATTTTCATATCGCAATTTTTTGCGCAAATTTTCTGATTAGCCGTTTTTTGCACTCAAGAAAATAATGACTGGAGATCATGCATTCTTGAATTTGCGAATATGTGATGAATATTTGCCCAAATATTTGCGAAATATCACAAATTCGAATATTGCCCCAGCCGCTCATCACTGCTTTGGAGTAGACCTACCGTAAGAGCATACCTCCCAACTTTAGAAAAGGAGGAAGAGGGACACTATGTGCAAAGCATGCCGAGGCAGATTTTGCACTAGGCCATGCCTCTTACTCTTCCCAAAACATAACTAAACACCTCATCCCACCCAGTCCCCTAAATGCCCCCACATAGTAATCAGTCCCCCTTTATCCACCACACAGTAGTTAGGCCAGCATTGTACCCCCTTCACAGATTATGCCGATATGTGCCTCCTTCACAGTAGTTATGACCAGATATGTGCCCCCCTCACAGTAGATATGCCCAGAGAGGCTTGGACTGGCCCACAGGGGTACAGGTGAATCCCCCATTGGGCCAATGAGCAAGGTGGGCCCCTAGTCTTCTACCCCCTGCACAAATGGCACATAACACAGTAGACTTACTGGACTACATACTGTACATATATTCAATGTACAGCACCTCAACCAGCCTATGTTCATATACAGCAAAAAACTTGATAGATTATTAAAGAAACTACCCAGTTTATTATATAGACATGATCAGATAGCGGAGATAACTTCTAGGTATAGAGGAAAGTTGGCCAGTATCCTCTTGTCCCCAGGATCTAGCTTCTCAAAGTTGCCACAGGGATCCCCATATTTAATCATGTGGTAGCATCTCGCTGATGTGTGAGCAGGTAATATTAAAATGTATCCATAGAGTGGGCCCCCAAAATAAACTTTACTGGTGGGCCTTAGGCACCCCAGTCAGACACTGTGCCCAGATATGTGCCCCCTCACATTAGTTATGTCCAAATATGTGCTCCACTCACAGTAAAGATGTCCAGATATGTGCCCCCTCACAGTAGTTATGCCTAGATATGTGCGCCCTCACAATAGTGATGCTCAGCTGTGCCCCCTCACATAATATGCCCAGCTGTGCCCCCTCGCAGTAATATGTCCCCTTCACAGGTAGTAAAAAATAAAAAATAAATCCACATACTCACCTTGTTCCCCAGCAGCAGCGGAAGCAGCATATATTGGACTCCCAGCCTGCCCTGTCCCCTGCCCAGACCCTCAGTGTAGAGCACAGACATGAGGTGGAACAATGGAGCAGGAAGCCAATGGACAGCTCTTGCTTCATCATTACTGGCAGCTGTCTCTGCTTGTTATGGAAGCAGGGCCAGCTGCCAGAGAGCGGGACATACCTCCCTATATCGGGATCATGGGACAGCCAATGAAATCAGGGACTGTCCCACTGGATCCGGGACGGTTGGGAGGTATGCTGAGAGTTGTCCAGCCAGGGGTCAGGTAAAAAAAAGTTAAGCGCCATGATGTGGTAAAAAGGCAAATCTGAAAAGCAGTCAGGGAAGCTTTCACGGTGGGAAGTGGGGGAAACCCCCCCACCGTGCAGTTTCAAAGGGTAAAAAGGGGATCAGCCTGGCCAAAAGGAGTAATAAGGGAGCAGGTCACCTCCTAAAGCGTCCCTAATCCTCTCCCTGACTCCTCACCGTATGAGCGGACCCCGATGGTAGGACGACTCATGCTCAGGATTCCTAGAGACCCTAAGTCACCCTGGTAATCCCTCACCAAGGAGCCCTGAAGAGACTACCTGTTCATCCCAGTCATGGAGGAACAGGAGTCTCTATCTGAGGCCATGCTGCAAGGAGAGGGGAACACATACAGCATATGAAGTTGGCAGGTAAGCGAAACCCATTACACACTTACCTGCCACAGAACCACTGACTGGAACCCCTGCACAAGTGCTGATGTCCACACCAACATTAAAGGACACAGCACACACCACAACCACACAGGAACCCAGGACACCTGTAGCTGCAATAAACATGAGACAGGGGAATGTCTAGCAAACATGCTGGACACCAAACCTCACCAGCGATGTAACACCACACAATACATACAACACCCTGAACATAACCCACACAAACCAAAACATAAGAAGGGAAGGAGACACCATAAGAACATCAACATCTTTGACCACAAGGGTGGCCCTCACTGGACAGATGGAACACCGTGGACTGGGGCAGAGCTCCAGCACCAACGACAGCTGAAGTACCACTGACTCCAGCCAGAAAACAGAAGATAAAAGCCAAATGACCACACCCAGTCAGGGAGTTATCCCTTACAGCAGGGAGGCTACAACTTAAAGGGGAAGTGCACACACAAGCATGCCAAACCACATGTTACCACCGGCAACAGCATGCGTGGCAACCATGTCCCGGCAATCACCCAGAAGGCCGAGACACTGCCACTGCATGCTCTCACAGCAACATGTTGCCGCCGGCAACCGCAAGTGTGGTAACAGTGTCACAGTGCAAACCAAAGGCCATGACAGAAGCTGAGTCACAACATGTCAAGTTCAAGATCAGCAAGAAACACAAGGCAATTCAGAGAGAAACACCTTTAACTGGCACAGATACCAGTATATGCACCCTTACTTGCCCTGCCAAAAGACTGATTACCACGATGGTAAGCGGGAGGGGGAAGGCATATCATTGTAACTTGAAATGGTAAGTAAATATTATTCTTAATGCCAAACTTATTAACCTCATTTCTCAGGGATATATATTGTAGGTGGGATCACTGAAATGGACTAGCAGATGTTTAAGAGGTGATATTGGAAGGCCTAGCAATTAGGCTTGTGCGAATCGAGCTTCTGTTCATAGGTCTGAAGTCGATTTGTTCAAAAACTTTGATGTTAATGCTGTTTCTGTACAGCGTTTAAAATGTATTGTGGAGAACAAACTTCGTCTTTGTGAATTCCTCCTGTATTCATATTGGCGCATTTAAAAACAATTTAAAATAGGAATCCAAAGTGGGCTTTGGTACCAGCCTGTACCAAAGCCCAATTTGGATTCCTGTTTAAATTCACCGAAGTATCACGTGACTTAGGGCAAGACGAAGTTTGGCTCCATGGAGCCAATCCATTTTTATACTGTATGATAACAGCATTAGAAATTTTTGGAGGAATCAATTTCAGATCTATTATGCAAAGCTCAATTCGCTCAAGCCTACTAGCAATCATTGTAGCATCTCAACTTTTTAGACAGATACTGTAGTGATACCTCATAAGATAGTTATCAACATTCCCCAAATGTCTCCTTTATGTTGGCATAATTTTATAAATAACATTTAATTTTTTTTAGGATGTTAGAAGACTTTTAGGAGCAATTTTTCACATTTTCAGCAAAATTCCCAAAACCATTTTTTAAGCACCAATTCAGTTATAAAGTGATTTTTAGTGGCTTACGTAATGGAAACCACCCATAAACGACCCCATGTTACAAACTTTGTTAACCCTTGGGGTGTTCCACAAGAATTAAAGGAAAAATGTGCCACGGATGTTCCCGTGGCAGGTACCAGGAGATTGGAGAGACTGGCAACTCGTGGGTTTAATTGACAAGTTCCCTGTGAATCTTATTGTGTCTGTGTTTTGGTGAATGCCACACCCCTTGCTTCAGGTGTTGCTTGTTGGTAATTTACCTTTCCCATAAGTAGCCTCTTCTCACTCTTGGTGGTGCGGTTTATAGATTTTCTTCCTGTCTTCTAACTAGCTGGTCGGTTGTACTCTGTGGGGTTTCTGGAGTCGCCAGTTTTCTACTTTCAGTTAAGTCTTGATTTCTTATTTTATTGTGTTTGTTATATTCCCTGTTGTTTGTATCTGGGCCTGAGACAGAGACTTCCATTCGTCCATCTGGGGAGGAATGGGTTGTCTCTGGTCCTTACCTCATTCCAGTGCCTTATAGGGATATTAGGGTCTATTCATATTGATAGGTAGTTAGGGCCCATATTAGGGTTGTTTAGGAGGTGACCTTTTTCTTCCCTAGTTTCCAGGCCCAGTTACTGTTCCTCTTATTTCCTGTGTTCAGTCCCCCCCCCCCACCCTGATCGTGACATTATAAACCGCCAAATAACCATCATTTTGTTGTCTGTATCAGTTCAGCCATGGATTTTATCGCTGCACTGACCGGACAGCTACAGGAGCTGTGTCTGGAGGTGGATGACCTCTGCACGACCGTATCACAGATGTAGAGACCACTGCTGGCTGATCCTAGTAGTGGTTACCTGACCTGTCCTGATCCTAAAGTTGCTCTCCCAGATAGATTCTCAGGGGAAAGTGATAATTTTATTTGGTTCAGGGAGGCATGCAAATGGTACTTTAAGCTGCGTCCACACTCATCTGGGGACGAGAGCCAGAGAGTGGGTGTGATTATTTTGTTGCTTAAAGGGGACGCCCAGTCTTGGGCTTTTTCTCTGCCGACTGGATCACAGTCTCTCCGATCAGTAGTTGCATTTTTCTGAGCTTTAGGTCTCATCTATGATGACCTGGACTGAACCTCCCTGGCTGAGACTAAATTACGCGGCCTGTGTCAGAGAGAGTGTTTGGCGGAGATCTTCTTTTCTGAATTTAGGAGGTGGGCTACGGATACTGAGTGGAATGATCCAGCCCTCTGTAGCCAGTTTTGTCAGGGATTATTTGAGAGGCTGAAGGACGCGTTGACCTTTCAGGAGAATCCTGAGTCTTTGGAAGCCGCTATGTATTTGGCTGTATGTATTAATAGACGCCTGAGAGAGAGATCTAAGGGCCCGCTCTCTCAGGACGTTCTATTACATAATGTACTGTATTCCTTTGACTCTTTGGGTGAAGACACTCCTCCTGAGTTTATATCTGGGGATGAACCCATGCAATTAGGGGGAGCGACTCCTGGATCTGCTTGCAAAAGTAGAAGTTGCAAGCAGGGAGTATGTTTTTTCTGTAGTCAATGGGGACATTTTGTCAATATACTGTATGTCCAAGCATTCAGCGGCAAAAAGAGAAACAAAGAGGGGCGTCTAAATCTCATCTGAATATTGGAGGTGTGAGTGGAGAGTCACAGATTTATCCTGACTGCCGAGGTGGCGTTAGAGTAAAAAACTGTGGGAATTGAAGTATTTATGGACAGCGGGGCCGGGGTGAACCTGATTGATGCTCAGTTTGTCCGCATGCATGGGTTATCACCAAGTACATAAAAAAAGAAATTCCTGTTTTTTTTGATGATTCTGCCCCTCTTACTCTATGGTTCTGGTTAGGATCAAGGAAGGGGGTGAATGGAAGACGGCTTTTAATACTCCTGAGGGGCATCTTGAGAACCTGGTCATGCCTTTTGGGCTGACCAATGCCCCGGCGGTCTTCCAACATTTTGTGAATTACATATTTCATCACTTGGTGGGGAGGTTTGTGATTGTGTATTTGGATGACATTCTTATTTATTCTCCTGACATGGAAACACATCAGAATCATGTGAGATGGATGTTACAGAACCTAAGGGATAATAAACTGTTTGCAAAATTAGAGAAGTGTGTTTTTGCGGTACTCAAGGTGCAGTTCTTGGACTACCTGCTGTCATCTTCGGGTTTTTGAATAGATCCTGAGAAAGTCCGTGCTGTATTGGACTGGGATCGACCCAAAAAATCTAAATGCTCTTATGATGGCTTTAAGATTCACCAACTATTACCGAAAATGTATTAAGAATTATTCGACAATAGTAAAACCCTTAACGGACATGACTAAGAAAGGGACGGATGTCTCTGTATGGTCTGATTCGGCATTGCAAGCCTTTTCTGCGATTAAGGAATTCTTCTCTTCTGCTCCCATATTGGTGCAGCCAGATGTGTCCCAACCGTTTATTGTAAAAGTGGACGCATCCGACGTGGGGGTAAGAGCAGTTTTGTCACAGGGCCTATCACCTGGTAAATGGTGACCATGTGCATTTTTCCCCCGCTGAGAAAAATGATGATGTGGGTAATAGAGAGTTGTTGGCCTTTAAATTGGCTTTTGAGGAATGACGTCATTGGTTGCAAGGGGCGATTTGTCTGATCACGGTATTCACTGATCTAAAAAATCTGGCTTATCTGGAGTCGGCGAAATGACTAAGCCCAAGACAAGCCAGATGAGCCCTGTTTTTCACCAGATTTAATTTCACTGTCACCTATCATCCTGAGATTAAGAATGTCAAGGCAGATGCCTTTTCACATAGTTTGCCTGGAGGTGGTGATTTTAAAAACCTGAGTCCCATACTGTATAAAGGGGTGGTGATATCTGCCCTCTACCCTCTTGAGGTGAAGGTGTTAGAGGCTCAGGGAGACACACCGGACTCGTGTCCCTCTGGGAAACTGTATGTGCCACCGTAATTGCATCACAAGTTGTTGGAGGAACATCATTGTACGGTTCTAACAGGACATCTTGGGAGTAGGTCCACTGCCAACCTCATATCTTGTAGATCAGTGGTCCCCAACCTTTTTTTGCACCAAGGACCGGTTTCATGCAAGACAATTTCCCCAGGGACTGAGTGGGGGGGGGGGGGGAGGGGGGGTTCTGGGCGGGGCTTAGGGGGTGGGCGGGGGTGACCGATTCACGCGCATAACAAAACACAAGGTGCATATTAAAATATATAACACTGGTCTCTGCCGTATTTTTCGCCCTATAAGATGCACCTAGTTTTAGAGGAGAACAATAAGAAAAACATTTTTTTCATTACACCTCAGGTCAGACCAGCAATCAGACCCCCAATGTTAATCAGACCTCAGATCAGACCCCCAAACCTTTAGCCATCTATCATCCCCCAATGTCAGCCATAAACCCCCCAATGTGAGCCATAAACCACCCCAATGTCAGCCATAAACCCCCCCAATGTCAGCCATAACCCCCCCCAATGTCAGTCATAAACCCCCCATTAGCCCCTCATGTCAGCCATAAGCCCCCATTAGCCCCTTTTGTCAGCCATAAGCCCCCATTAGCCCCTCATGTCAGCCATAAGCCCCCATTAGCCCCTCATGTCAGCCATAAGCCCCCATTAGCCCCTCATGTCAGCCATAAGCCCCCATTAGCCCCTCATGTCAGCCATAAGCCCCAATTAGCCCCTCATGTCAGCCATAAGCCCCCATTAGCCCCTCATGTCAGCCATAAGCCCCCCATTAGCCCCTCATGTCAGCCATAAGCCCCCATTAGCCCCTCATGTCAGCCATAAGCCCCCCATTAGCCCCTCATGTCAGCCATAAGCCCCATTAGCCCCTCATGTCAGCCATAAGCCCCCATTAGCCCCTCATGTCAGCCATAAGCCCCCATTAGCCCCTCATGTCAGTCATAAGCCCCCATTAGCCCCTCATGTCAGCCATAAGCCCCCTATTAGCCCCTCATGTCAGCCATAAGCCCCCATTAGCCCCTCATGTCAGCCATAAGCCCCCATTAGCCCCTCATGTCAGCCATAAGCCCCAATTAGCCCCTCATGTCAGCCATAAGCCCCCATTAGCCCCTCATGTCAGCCATAAGCCCCCCATTAGCCCCTCATGTCAGCCATAAGCCCCCATTAGCCCCTCATGTCAGCCATAAGCCCCCCATTAGCCCCTCATGTCAGCCATAAGCCCCCCATTAGCCCCTCATGTCAGCCATAAGCCCCCCATTAGCCCCTCATGTCTGCCCAATGTCCCCCAGGTCAGCCATCAGCCCCCAGTGCAAATAAAATAAAAAAAACACTTACCTCTCCTGCTCCTAGTCACCATCGCGATCCTTTTCATTCATTCTGCTGTCAGCTGTGTATCGCGGCGCACGGTGTGAGGTCACAGAGCGACCTCACGCTGTGCGCATCCCTGCACAGACGATAGTCGAGCCGAGGACCAGGAAGTGGTGAGTACAGATCCTTCACCACTTCCTGGTCCTTCTGTACTAATGAAGCGCTTAAAGACTGCCCTGATCGCCGCGGCCCGGCAAACCATCCTCCAGGGCCCGGTCCTGGGCCGCGGCCCGGCGGTTGGGGACCGCTGTCGTAGATTATGGTGGCGTAAGTGTGTGAAGGACTATATGTCAGCCTGTACTACCTGTGCATGTGCCAAGGTGACACATACTCGACCTTATGGATCTTTACTTCCATTACCCATTCAGTCCAGACCATGGACTCATGTATCCATGGACTTTATCACTGATCTACCTAATTTTTCAGGAAAGACAGTTATTCTGGTGGTAGTTGATCGCTTTAGTAAAATGGTACATTTTATTGCATTACAAGGCCTACCTAATGCTAAAACCCTTGCACAGGTATTTGTTGACAACATTGTGAAACTCCATGGCATTCCCTCTGACGTGGTCTTGGATCGCGGCAATCAGTTTGTTTCCAGGTTCTGGAAGGCGTTCTTTACTCGTCTGGGAATTTAACTGTCCTTTTCTTTTGCTTTTCATCCTCAGTCGAATGAACATGGAGCGCACTAATCAGAGTCTGGAGACTTACTTGGGATGTTTTGTATCTGAGAACCAGGAGGAGCGGGCTTTCTTTTTTCGGCTTTGGCAGACAATCGTAGTCAGAAGTCCACTGGTGAGTCGCAGTTTTTTGGGGCCTATGGGTTTCACCCGCAGTTTGGCACATTTTCTGGTTCTAATACTTCTGGTATCCCCGAGGAAGAACGTTTTTTGTCATCATTGTCATCGATATGGCGAAAAATTCAAAATAACTTGAAAAATATGGGCAACAAATATAAACGTGTGGCTGGCAGGAAATGTATGAATGGTCAGGACCTAAGTGTGGGTGATTCTGTGTGGCTGTCAACAAGAAACATTAAGTTGAAGGTACCTTACTGGAAGTTGGGTCCAAGCTTTATCGGCCCATTATTAATCCTGTAGCTTTATAATTCATAATACACCATATGTGGTGGTAAACTGCTCTATGGGCAGATTTTGCTAGAATGGTTTTTAGGCACCATTTTGTATTTAAAGAGACCCTGCTGCACCTCTACAGTGGAAACCCTCAAAAAGTGACCCTATTTTGAAAACTATACCCCTTAAAGAATTATATTATATTATATTAAGGGGTGTACTGAGCACTTTGCGTTTTATGGAATTTGGAAACACTTGGTTTTGAAAATGAAAAGTTTGATTTCTTCCAATAAAATGTTGCTTTATCCCCAAATTTTTCATTTTCACAAGAGGTAACAGGAGAAAAACCCATTTTCTCCTAAATACGACAACACCCCATATATACTGGAAAATTGTTGTGGGGACACATGGCAGGACACCATATGGCTTTTGCAGTGCAGACTTTGATGGATTGGTTTACGGGTGCCATTGGTTTTTATTTGTTTGAGTGATTGTCTTATGTGGGGCTTCATTTTTTGCGGGATGAGGTGACGTTTTCTTTGGTACCATTTTGGGGTATATATGACTTTTTGATCAGTCGATATTATGCATCTTGTAAGGCTACGGTGACAAAAAAGACTGTTCTGGCACAGTTTTAATTAATTTATTTTTACAGAGTTCACCTGACAGAGTATATCATGTGAATTTTTTTTAGAGCAGGTTGTTATGGGCGCAGCGATACATAATATGTCTATCATTTTTAATGTTGTTAAGTATTACCCAGTGAAAGCATTTTTGAATAGCATAAAATCTTGTTTTTGTGTTGCCATGTTCTGAGAGTCATTTTTTTTTATTTTTGTGGCGATTGTCTCAGGTAGGGGCTCATTTTTTATGGGATGAAATGATGGTTTTATTCATACCATTTTGGGCTACATGGGCCTTTTTTATCTCTTTGTATTACACTTTTTGTGAATCAAGGTGACAAAATAAATACTGTTTTAGTATATTTTTATTTTTTATTTTTTTACAGCATTCATTCACCTGTGATATTTTTATATATAGAGCAGGTTGTTACGGATGCAGTGATGCTCAATGTGTCTATTATTTTTATTTTTGTTTGGTTTACACAGTAAAAGCATTTTTGAACAAAATAAAATCTTGCTTTTGTGTTGCCATTTTCTTGGGCGATTGAGGTAGGGGCTGAATATTTGTGGGATGAGATTATGGTTTGATTGGTACCATTTTGGGCTACATACATTGGCTTAGCATGGGGGGGGGGGGGGCTGAGGAGGCCTTTGCCCCCGGCTCCAGGCAGAAGGCAGTAAAATGAGGGCGATGGATGCTGTGAGATAGTGACAGATCTCACAGAGGTGACTAGCAAGGAAGGGGTGGATAGTGTAGTCCACACCCCTATTCCACCAGGTGCACAATCAGTCTGGGGATAACAACACAGCCCCAGACTGTCAGTCAAAAAAAGAGTGAGATCCTGGAAAGGTGATGTTGCACAGCCTGAGGGCTGGAGGACTTGGGGAGCACAGAGCAACGCCTGGGAATGGGTCGCAGAGAGCCAAGCTTCCCCAAGGGACTTTTTATTTGCACAGCCTAGGGGCTGGAGGACTACAAGGTGGGAATAGCCGTATGTACTTCACCTGTGTGAACGGGGCTTAGAGGTGAGTCAGGGAATACCTCTGTTTAGTCAGGGCCCAGCCGGGCAAGTATTTATTTTTGTTTTGGTGTATGTGGGAACCTCGCCCTACCCAGGGGTGTGTAACTGGGCTGTCCTGTATGCAAAGAATTTCAAAATAAATGCAATGTTTGGCCCCTAATCCTGAAGATCATTGTCTGAATGGCCCCCAGATAAGAGCTAATCCCTACAATGCCTATGGCTCCTGTCCCCTCTGTTGTGCCTTATAGGCTTCAGGCCATTTGTTTTTTACAGAAGAGAAAGTATACCAAGGAGGCAATTATATATAGAAAAAATGGGGCCATTATTACAATAATTATAGAGCTGGTGCATAATAATAATGCTACAGAGGAGGGTATTATTATAATGGCCCCTCTGTATTATAATGACCCCCTCTGTAGTATTATTATTATTATGGACTCTCTCTATAATTATTAAATATAATGGCCCCTATATTTAATAATTTTACAGAGGGTCAATAATAATAATAATAATAATAATAATAATACTATAATAGCCATTATAATACAGAGGGTCCATTATAATAATAGAGAGGGGCCATTATTATACAGAGGGGCCATTATAATAATACAGATCGGCCCCTTTGTATAATTATAATGGCCCCTCTGTATTATAATGGTTCATACTGTAGTATTATTATGGACCCTCTGTATAATTATTAAATATAATGGCCCATATATTTAATAATTATACAGAGGGTCCATAATAATAATACTACAGTGGGGGCCATTATAATAATAATGCAGGGGAACTATATTATACATGAGGAATAATATTATGGGGGACTATCTGTCTGGCACTAGTATTGGAAGTACCAGCAGGATGAAAGTGTTGAGGCACCAGGAGGGGGAGGATGATAGTAAAGTGAAGAAATGAGAAGCGACTGAAAGAAGGTATGGCGTTCTTATCTGCGAATGAAGATGTTGAGGAAAGAGTCTACATCGCAGGAGATGTCATGAGATGAATGAGGTATGTGGTCCTGTATTCTGCTGTATATATCGTAGCAATGTATGCAATGTTCATCCACATACCTGTTTACGGTAGGGTTTGGGGGGGTGGATATAGAATTTGGACCACACTGCCGCAGCCAGGCCCCAGACTTCAGGTCACACTGTTTGTTGTGAATTCTGGGGCCTCACACCTATCTACTACATTATTTGTACTCAGAGAGTTATCACTGTGTTATCTGTGGTGTTACATAGGACTGCAAGTGATATCTACTGCATTATCTGTAAAAAAAAAGGGGCATGACCATAGGTTGAGTGGGGAGGGGGCACAATACTTGGCTTGCCCCGGGTGCTAGCAACCCATGCTACACCACAGGCTACATACGCCTTTTTGATTGCTTGGTAATACACTTTTCGTGAAACAAGGGGACCAGAAAATGGCTTTTTTGGCACTGTTTTTATATTATTATTTTTTTACGGACAGTCATCTGACGGGGTGGATCATGTGATATTTTTATAGAACCGGTCGATATGGATGCGGCGATACCTAATATGTCTACTTTTCTTTTTTCCCCTATTTTTTACAATTTTTCTTTTGGGAAAAGGACGCTTTAAATTTTTTATTCTGTAAAACTTTTTTTTAAAACTTTTTTTTTTGTCCCACTCTGGGACTTTAACTTTTGGGGGTCTGATCCCCTCTACAATGCATGACAATATGTCTGTATTTTGATGCATTGGCTGTAAGTGTATTACAGACTGTAATACACTTACAGCCTTCTTGGCTGTAAGATCCAGGGGGCTAGATCTTT
The DNA here is from genome assembly GCF_014858855.1 of Bufo gargarizans. Lineage (NCBI taxonomy): Eukaryota > Metazoa > Chordata > Amphibia > Anura > Bufonidae > Bufo > Bufo gargarizans. Next base: position 332,663,659 of record NC_058082.1, on the reverse strand, counting down.
CAGGCTTACAGGGAAGGCAGCCATGATGCCCAGGGAAGGCAGCCATGATGCCCATGGAAGGCATCGGACTGCCTTCCTAACCATCGGGTCCCCGTCACAGCAGCACGGGGACCCAATGGACACTGGCAACCGATAGGGATACCGCACATGTTGTGCCCAGCACTGACTGAGGCATTGCGAGGGTTAATGAGCCGGCATGTGTGTTTTCACCAATGCCAGCGCATACAGTAGGGGTCCGGTTATCAGTGACTGCTGGACCCCTGATGCACCCGCCCGATCAGTGTGCCATAGCTGTACGGCGCTGGGATCTAAGACATAGGATGTTTTCTTTGGCATGTTTTTTTTTCGCATAATATGTCCCCCAAGAGGTTATTAAAAGATTATTTGGACTTTTTGTTGCACATCTCAAATTCTTGAACATCTCAAGTGTAACTAGTGTATCCATAGTTATAGGACACACAGTGGTGATGGTCAGTAGAACAAAATTTGCTGCACCGCACATTTGTTCCACTTTTTTTTTTTTGCAATATTGAATGTAGGCTGGTGTGGTTTGTGTGCCAGGGATTCTTTTTAGTTCCAGACCAACCCTGTGCAGTTCGTAACCACAGCCAGACCACATCACAACCACGATGTGTGGTTGTAACCTAATTAATCACTTTATTCTTTCATGAGTTATTTACAAGTTTCTGACCACTTATACAATGTGTTCAATGTGCTGCCCATTGTGTTGGATTGTCAATGCAACCCTCTTCTCCCACTCTTCACACACTGATAGCAACACCGCAGGAGAAATGCTAGCACAGGCTTCCAGTATCCGTAGTTTCAGGTGCTGCAAATCTCGTATCTTCACAGCATGTGTCACATGACCCTCTTCCTACTGAAAAAACAAAAGTTGGATTCAAAATGTCCGACTTCAAAATGGCCGCCATGGTCACCACCCATCTTGAAAAGTTTCCCCCCTCACATATACTAATGTGCCACAAACAGGAAGTTAATATCACCAACCATTCCCAATTTATTAAGGTGTATCCATATAAATGGCCCACCCTGTATATCACAATCATTGTATTTGACCATGTCTTTACTATGCAATTTTTATTATGCAATGTATATTGTATATTTTGTATGCAGTTTTTCTTCCTATTTGATTTGTATGCTAATTTTGTCAACACCCACTGATCTGATTGAGTCACATGACCTTGAGGCTCTAGTATTGAGCCGAAATGTTGCACCGCACCGGTGAATAAAGGAGTTATTTGTTCATGATCTATTGGAGTGCCGTTCATTTTCTGGAATATATATATATATATATATATATAGTATAATTTTATTTTTTTTCTTCACTGATGTCATTCATTTTATTCTTGTGTCATAAATTAAAGTTCTGAATGTACTTGTGTGTCACAAATTGTGAAACAATGTATATTTTAGGGAATTTCATTGTAATTTTGTTATCAACAAATTGTAAACATCAATATTTAAGTAGAAGATCATTAATTATTGATTAGGGCATCATTGTTACACATAGGGACACCTGTCATGCCAGAGCCAAGCTGTGAAGGACTCTACATTTAATTAAAATACAACTTGTCACAATGAGGTCTACTTCTACTTGTTCCCAAGTATTTTATTATTTAATGATGTCTTGCATTGTGAACCTCTCCCCAGACCAGACTTCAAGCTGTCCAGTAATCCATTAATATCTGTTAAAGAGAGATCTTGTTCCGGAATTAGATGGTTGCTAGTCATGAGATCAATAACATCTTCAATTTTTTCATGACGTCACATTGACACTATGTTTTAGTTAGGTATACACAGCAGAAACTGTGAGGATATATTAGGCTGGTCTAAAGACAGAGGTCCTATCAACCTTTTTAAAGACAAGTGTTATTCATCTCCTTCACATAGTTTGGAATTCTGAACAGGATCAGAGCAGCCAGGTAAGTAAGGATAATGCAATGTTATGTACCATGAAGAAACGCCAACTTATTGTAAACTGAAAATTCTTAAAATATTTTAGCAGATGCATAATAGTAGAGGGCATAACATTTTGGACACACCAGCAGTATGGGCAATACAACAATGCAACTTTGAAAGAGTTGTATTGGTATATTTGATGCACATCTAAACTTGTCATTAATGGGAATCTATGTGATGGAAATTCTATTGACTGCTGGTAAGAATGGGTGCATAGTGCTTTTCTGTTCATCATACTTACAATTATAGTTAAGAATTAAGTGAGATGCCCAAAAAAAACAGTTTTTAAAATTAGGGTGTGTTCACCACATGTTATGTTTGTGTTGAGTTTTTTGCTGACAATTTGACAAAAATCACTGCACAAATGGCAATACAACTAGAAATTGTGAAGACAGCCTTTGATAATATCTCATATAGCGCAGACAACCCAAATACAAACTGATTGTAGGGAGGAACTCACTATTGTGAAAACCCACCTACATGATGAGGTGTTTGTTGAGGGGGTCCAAAACCAGTGAACATATAAAGTTCTATAAAGGAGACCATGACTAGTTTCGAAGTTCAAAAACACAACTTGTACCATTGGACATTGAAACTGGAGTTTTGCAGAGTGTCGTTTTCTGACTGCCAGCTCTAAGATTATCCTGGTTACATCGTTGATGAGAATAGTAAACGTGACCTTGTGTTTGTAGAACCAGCTGCCAAACTTGGAGGGGGAAATTTATCAAAACTAGTGTAAAGGAAAACTGGTTTAGTTGCCGATAGCAACCAATCAGATTCCACCTTTAATTTTCCAAGGTAACTCAGAAAAATGAAAGGTGGAATCTGATAAGCCATTTTCCTTTACACCAGTTTTGATAAATGTTCCCCAGAACGTTTTAGATCAGTGGTGAGCAAGCTTCTGTACTCCATACGTGGTTAAACTACAACTTCCAGCATGCTCCATTCACTTCTATGAGAGTTCTGAAAACAGCTAAGCAAGTATGCATGCTCAGTATATATTAGCTAAGTTTTGAAACATTTGATTCAGCAACTTCAAAGTTAGCCACGAAATTTGATTTATTAGAAAATGTATTTGTCACAAATCACTATAAATCAGGTATGACCAGGCCACTTTGCCTTACGATACAGCTACAAGTAGTGGCTGTGCCTTTCATTTAATAATGAAGACCACACTGTATAGTTCTTCTTCATTGTTATTTGCCGCGATGCCGTTAAACAGGGGCTGTTGCTGGTACGGGGTTTGGCTAATTAGGTGGGGGGACAGTACGCATATTATTGCTGTTCTTCCCTGCAATATCCTGTAGGTTATTTGACAGTAAACACTAATTATTAATCAGCTCTGGACTACCCACTTTTCTGAATCCAGCACTCTCCTGCTTTATAGGTGGGAGCCCTTCTTCTGCCATCTATTTTTCCTCCTTTTCAACATCATCTACTATTAATGAGAATATGTCATCAGGAACATCCAGCTCCTCCTCTCTCTGCATGTTGCTGACTTTCCTAGAATGTGGAGACTTTGAATTATGATTTGGAAGAAGTAAAGCCACCAAAAGAGTAGGATGGTCATCATTAAGACCTGGCCCCCCTAAGGGGTGCAGACTGGATGGTATTGGTTGGCACGGTGGCACTGGAATAATAAAGACTTCTATATTATTGGTATTTAATTACATTTACAGTTGATGTAGGAATAAGTAAATATTGGAATAAATAAAATAAAACAGAAAAAGTCTACCTACACTCTCCCTCTCCAATATTCTTCTATTAATCATTTTCAGCAACACTGTTTCTAGCGCATGAGCGTTTGACATTGCTTTACAATAGTTTATGATTGGCAAAAATATGCTGCTAGACCAGATGTACTTTGCTCCTGGAGACTGAACTGGTCCCCCATGCCTAGATTGTGAGAGCCATTTGGTTGTCATTACAACCTTGAGCCTTCAGAAGGCTTATTATTTTCCCATAGACTGCAGTGGTAAATCAGTGCAGTCTATGGGAGAAGAAATCAGATGATTCCATGTTAAAATCTCCTAGGGAGACAAAAGGTAAAAAAGGATAAAAAAAAAAATACATTCAAATCATCTGCATTCCCCATTTTAAAAATAAAAATTACGTTTATAGAATTAAGTCCTTGTGCATAAAAAAAAATTATGGCTCTGTGAAGGCAGGGAGTGAAAAATAAAAAAAATGACTGCAACAGGAAGGGGTTAAACAACATGTGTGTTCACATATGCAATTATTCTACATGATATATTATTGGCATTGCATTTGAAAATATGAAGCATACCCTAAAATATGCCTGGATTTTTTCTACCACACTGAATGTGATTTTACTTTGCAGTAAGGCTGAGCAAATTGATTAAAAATTTCACAAAAATTCATTCCCCAAACGAATTTAACGCTTTTGCAATGGTGTTGCTTACAAACTGCCTAAAACAGAGTACAGCTCCATTTTACTTTGCAAATTGGTGGTGAAATACCACAGGTAGGGGAAGAAGAATGATGCTCACATGACACTGGGAGAAAGTGGGGGGAAGATCTTGTCCTGATTGGCTGATCTAGGCTGTCTGTCAGCCTATGAGCCAATCAGCGGGGCAGCAGGCAGGGAGGTGTCTGTGCAGAACTCAATTCTACTGTGTACTTGCAACCTGGCAGGAAGCTGTGCTGTTTTAGTCAACGTGTGTTATTCTGTGAAAAAAGCTTCAATAAAGTTCAGGAATCAACTTTACACATCAAGCACAGGCTTTACTCCCACCTGGGTTAACCACCCTGTTCCTCAACTCTTGGTTGGAGTGGGCTGGTCCTACTTCCTACCAGGAGAGGGATTTTAAGTCTAGAGCAGAAGAAGGAAGCAGCATGTTAGAGCTCCATCTCCAAGGGACCTTATTTAGTTCTTCTGCAAGATCACTACTCCAGAAAGATTCCTAGAAGAACCGAGATAGCTTCCATCACAGAAACTACAGCATGGTAGTCAGCAGAGTGACCAGCAAACTACAGTTTTAAAGAAAGGCTGTTATACTTTTACTTGTGGCCTGATTCTTCAAACCACCTTTCCACTGCACCAATTCCAGGGGACAATGGCCTGTGGGAGTACACTGTGACACATCTCATCATGGTCACTACCATTTCCATCTTCTGCACTGGCATATCAGGGGCTTGCTACTCTACCATTACTGCTACAGTTGCGACTATTACACACATCTACTACTACAAACATTTACTGCCTTATCTGTTCCATGCCATACTGCCACTTGCCATGATTATCTTCCCCTTTCCACACTGTATTGCTGCTCCCAATTAAATGGGAGAATTTTTCCAGGCTTGTTCAGAACAAACTACTCTTTCTTCTGACAATTAGCACTTTCTCCATTTATAGACAATTTGTCTTACTGTAGACTGATATACAGCAAGGCTTTGGGAGATACTTTTATAACCCTTTCCAGCTTTATGCAAGTCAACAATTCTTAATCGTAGGTCTTCTGAGATCTCTTTTGTGCGAGGCATCATTCACATCAGGCAATGCGTCTTGTGAAAAGCAACCCAGAACTGGTGTGTGTTTTTTATAGGGCAGGGCAGCTGTAACCAACACCTCGAATCTCATTTCATTGATTGGACTCCAGTTGGCTGACACATCACTCCAATTAGCTCTTGGAGATGTCATTAGTCTAGGGGTTCACATACTTTTTTCACCTGCACTGTGAATGTTTACATGGTGTGTTCAATAAAAACATGGTAGCATTTAATTCTTTGTGTGTTATTAGTTTAAGCAGACTGTGATTGTCTATTGTTGTGACTTAGATGAAGATCAGATCACATTTTATGACCAGTTTGTGCAGAAATCCATATAATATACTTTTTCTTGCAACTGTATGTGTCTCTTCTGGGGGGTTGCTCTGGTAGACTTGGTAGCTGTGCAGGAACAGGGACACAGACAGGATAAAGTCCAATTTAAGTGTTTTTATTTCACACTTAGATATTTAAACAAACAGCATAGCCTTAACAAATAGGCTTAAACAAATAAAACCCCACTGAGCCAGTAGCTAATACAGCAAGACAGTCTCTGACTATACATGGGACCGGGTACCTGGCCCACAGGTACAAAAGGTAAGTATTGAGTGGCACATGCAATACGTTCAGTAGTCAGCTTCTCCAGGTATGGCCATACTGCTCAGTCCTATACTGAGCTTTAAATTAGGCCCTAATGACTCTCAGCTGTGGGCTATGGAAGCCCAGGGCTGGAGCTCAAATGAAGTGAGCGTCCCACTGCCAAACTCTAGTATGAGCAGGTCCCAGTACATATTTTACAATCTGTCTATGTTAGCTATGGCTAACCTATTCAAAACAGGCTATCAACCCTGCTTATCCTGTGTCTGAGTTAACCTTTCAGTTCCCAGAGACACACCCAAGGCTTACCAGCCACAGTTTAACCATTTCAAAGGCAGATATCGGTTCTCCCAAACCATGCCCTTCTCACACTCTAAGTACGGGCAGGCATTATGCCCCTGTTATTGCATAATTTTTGGACACTTGGTCCCAACAAGCCACTGTATTTTTCCCATAACGCCATATGTTTTTAAACATCACCTGCCCCGATAAGGGACAATTTTTGGAAGCTTGTAATATGAAAAAGCGTAAACACATGCAACGGCACATTGTGTTTTTAAACACTCTTATCACTGTCAAACATGCGTTTACCCATAACTATATATGTCAGTGACACTCTGACATTATTTGCTGTTGTTGTCATTGCGTTCAAGAGCTTAAAGAGGGGTAGGAGGGAGAAAAAGAGCAAACATTTGTAAAACAAATAATAAAAATAGATAACATCTGTCCCTAAAAAATCTAGGACGCTAAAGGGTGCTATTTACCAATTTTCAGGGTAATTAGAGCAACTTCAATTTGTGACAATTCATTCAGGTACCAATCAGATTTCTTTGGGAAATTCTGTGAATTTGAAAATCATCCTTAGGCCTCATGCACACGACCGTTGTGTGCATCCGTGGCCATTGTGCCGTTTTCCGTTTTTTTTCGCTGACCCATTGACTTTCAATGGGTCCGTGGAAAAATCGGAAAATGCACCGTTTTGCAGCCGCATCCGTGATCCGTGTTTCCTGTCCATTCCAAAAATATGACCTGTCCTACCAATGATAGGGGGGGAGATTTTAATTAGGAGGGGGAGGGAGGGGGGCCCACTGGCCACCAATTAATCTACAGTACTACAGGCGAGGGAGGGGGGGCCCACTGGCCACCAATTAATCTACAGTACTACAGGCGAGGGAGGGGGGGCCCACTGGCCAGTAATTAATCTACAGTACTACAGGGGTGGGAGGGGGGGGCCCACTGGCCACCAATGAATCTACAGTACTACAGGGGAAGGAGGGGGGGCCGGCTGCACTGGCCACCAATGTGTTAACTACAGGGGAGGGAGGGGGGGCCGGCTGCACTGGCCACCAATGTGTTAACTACAGGGTAGTGAGGAGGGCCGGCAGCAATGGCCACCAATGTGTTAAATACAGGGGGGGTGGGGAGGGGGGGTCTGCCCCCTGCTGGCTGGCAGCACCTGCCAGGCAGCAGGGGGCAGTCATGTACACAGTTCTTTGAGTATATTCTAACCTGAAGCGTCCCCATCACCATGGGGACGATCTAACTCAAATCCGATAGATATTCTAACATAGAGGCGTTTCCATGGTGATAAGGACGCTTCAAGTTAAAATATACCATCGGATTAGAGAAAACTAACTCTGATCCGATGGTATAAAAGGGACTCCTGACTTTACATTGAAAGTCAATGGGGGACGGATCCGTTTGCAATTGCACCATATTGTGTCAACGTCAAACGGATCCGTCCCCATTGACTTGCACTGTAATTCAGGACGGGTCCGTTTGGCTCCGCACGGAAGACCCACGGACAAAAACATGGTCACAGATCACGGACCTACGGACCCCGTTTTTGCGGACCTTAAAAAAAACGGTCGTGTGCATGAGGCCTTACTCTACAGTAGCGTTCCCATACATCATGCGGCTGAGTCTCTGTAACCACATGAAGGTTACTGTTAGTTGCCATTGTTTTGCTGCAATGGCAATTGTCAGGAACCAACGGTTGTGAACCCACTGTGCCACGTGACCAACCTCCTCTAAGGTTGTTATATAAGTGAATACCCCTGATGGTAGGGATAGACTTTCCCGAGGGGAACACCAGGTGCTACCTCTTGAGGTGGATTGGTACACAAATCAGCTGTTCGCTGGCGGACCAGCGAATACAGGTTTCTACTGTTTGAACACCATTACCTCACTAAACATTTTAAAGTCTAAAATCTACAAATCACTGTTAAATTTGTAAGTCTTAGAATGTTCTTCAAAAGTAAAAAAAAAATTAAAAATACTACACTGGGGAGAAAAAGATATGGATCGCACATCCGCATGACATGCATTGATCTACTGCTTGTCAGAATAATTTATAAACATCTCCATTGTGGCACTTAATACACTTAATATATATTTTGATCAAAATGCATAGGCCCACTCACCACGTCAAGGTGGCTTTAACTAAGTATGTCCCTACTCTAATTTGACCCAGCACTTGCAGGCTGAAAGATTCAGGTGTCCAACACCACCACCACTGTCAGACACATCATCACAGCAGCAACAGCCACCATGCAGTACATATTATGCATGTAAAAGTGGGAAATTTGTTTTTTTATTCTTTTTTAATAATCTTTACATTTTTAAATAACTAAACACACACAAAAAATCAACCCTAATTCACTACTGAATCAAAGTGCAACATATCAATAAAAAACAGCAACAGAATTAGAGCTCTTGCACATGACCATTCCACTGATCTGCAATATGCGGGCACTGGCCGCGTGCACCCTGCATTGAATTGGTCCGCAATCCAGAAGGTCAGTGCGAAACGATGACACGGAACTCCACGGAAGCACTACGGAGTGCTTACGTGGGGTTTCTCTCGGTGCCCCGCACAGCAAAAAAGTTGTGCATGCACTACTTTTTTGCGGTGCAGACTGACCACGGATCTATTCACGTTGAATCTGCTTGGATGTTGCCTGTGCATTGAGGACCGCAAATTGCTCGATCGGCAGCCATGTGCATGAGCCCTTATTTGTATGTGCAGCGAGCCCTTGAGGAGCTGGAGCAGAGGATGTGGTAGTGGTTAAGGTTATAGGGTGTGTCATAGTGGCTTCTCTTAGGTCGTTCCTTCATAGGGCCAGTGCAGTGAGAGGAGGGTGCACCCATTCTTCCCTTAGGGCACTCCCTGTAGTTGGGGATTCAGCATGAAAGTATTTTAAGGTGCCATTCATATTAAATGGTTGTATTTGTGCCTATAAGGAACTTAAGTAGTGCAATGGCCAGCATATGGCGTGGTATGGGTAAGAAAACCAGGCCAGTAGAAGAATAAATGTCTCTTTTAACTTGACTGCAAAATAGGAGTTGTAGTACATCCAACAATAATTTGTACACAGTACAGATACTTTTCTCAGATGGCAGTGCATCATTACTGAGGTGTGAATGATATCTTAACTTGCTATCCCTCTACAGCAGCAGGGTCTGAAGATCTTTACGCAGGTTACCTTGCTGACTGACTCATCTGGCCATGAAAATTCTACAATCTTTTTTCTCATTCTCTCTTGCTATAGCAGAAGTGGACGATCCCACTGAGCTCTGTTAGTCTTTTTTGGACTCCTGAAGCTGAAGGCCTGAGGAGAGGAGCACATTGTGTCTGCTCCCTACCCTCTTCAAGCTTTTCCTCAGACTCTCTAGAACTCTGCCTAGCTATGGATGGAGCTAGCCACTGCTTAGCAACTTCTTATAAGGGCTAAGCCAAGATTATTAACCCTTGTCATGCCTTCCCCATGCATATACACAGTGAGCACATTACAATGCATAAATAACATTACCTAACATTAGAAACAAATTGCAAATAGCCCCTGCACTGGGGTACTGCGCACACACTAAAATGATTACTGGATAAAGTGATACATGCCAAAGTGGTAAAATCTAATATGGGTCCTCAGTACTGAAGTTAGCTGGCTCTTCAAGGAGTTATGATAAATAATGAAATGTATTTGCAAAGTTAATCAACTTTTAGGCAGATTGTATATAAACGTTAAACTGTGTTCAAAGATGGACACACAATTCAATTATCTGGTTACTAGGGATGAGCGAACTCGAACTGTATAGTTCGGGTTCGTACCGAATTTTGGGGTGTCCGTGACACGGACCCGAACCCGGACATTTTCGTAAAAGTCCGGGTTCGGGTTCGGTGTTCGTCGCTTTCTTCGCGCTTTTGTGACGCTTTCTTGGCGCTTTTTGAAAGGCTGCAAAGCAGCCAATCAACAAGCGTCATACTACTTGCCCCAAGAGGCCATCACAGCCATGCCTACTATTGGCATGGCTGTGATTGGCCAGAGCACCATGTGACCCAGCCTCTATTTAAGCTGGAGTCACATAGCGCCGCCCGTCACTCTGCTCTGATTAGCGTAGGGAGAGGTTGCGGCTGCGACAGTAGGGCGAGATTAGGCAGATTAACTCCTCCAAAGGACTTGATTAACTGATCGATCTGCAGCTGTGGATCATTGAGCTGCTGATCCTCAATTGCTCACTGTTTTTAGGCTGCACAGACCGTTTGTCAGTCTCATTTTTCTGGGGTGATCGGCGGCCATTTTGTGTCTTGTGGTGCGCCAGCACAAGCTGCGACCAAGTGCATTTAACCCTCAATGGTGTGGTTGTTTTTTGGCTAAAGCCTACATCAGGGTGAAGCTGTCACACCAAGTGCATTTAACCAGCAATAGTCTGTTCATTTTTTGGCCATATACAAAATCAGGGGCAAGCTGCGCCTGTCACCAAGTGCATTTAACCCTCAATGGTGTGGTTGTTTTTTGGCTAAAGCCTACATCAGGGTGAAGCTGTCACACCAAGTGCATTTAACCAGCAATAGTCTGTTCATTTTTTGGCCATATACAAAATCAGGGGCAAGCTGCGCCTGTCACCAAGTGCATTTAACCCTCAATGGTGTGGTTGTTTTTTGGCTAAAGCCTACATCAGGGTGAAGCTGTCACACCAAGTGCATTTAACCAGCAATAGTCTGTTCATTTTTTGGCCATATACAAAATCAGGGGCAAGCTGCGCCTGTCACCAAGTGCATTTAACCCTCAATGGTGTGGTTGTTTTTTGGCTAAAGCCTACATCAGGGTGAAGCTGTCACACCAAGTGCATTTAACCAGCAATAGTCTGTTCATTTTTTGGCCATATCCCAGTCTAATTCTGTCACTAAATCCATACCGGTCACCCAGCGCCTAAATACTAGGCCTCAAATTTATATCCAGCTAAATCTGTCCCTAGTGCTGTAGCTGGGCGAGTTATTTAGTGTCCGTTCAAGCACATTTCTTGTTCTGGGTTGAAATACAATTCCCAATTTAGCAATTTCATAATTTAGTGGTTCCTGCTATATCAGAGCTATTTGAAATCTATCCCAAAAAGGGTATATAATATTGAAGGTGCACATTGGGTCATTCAGAATAACTTCACACACACCCGCTACTGTGTATTTCCAAGTCTAATTCTGTCACTAAACCCATACCTGTCACCCAGCGCCTAAATACTAGGCCTCAAATTTAAATCCCTCTAAATCTCTCGTTACCACCGCTGTACTGTTGTTGCTGGGCAAGATATTTAGTGTCCGTCAAAGCACATTTTTTGTTCTGGGTTGAAGTACAATTCCCAATTTAGCAATTTCATAATTTAGTGGTTCCTGCTATATCAGAGCTATTTGAAATCTATCCCTAAAAGGGTATATAATATTGAAGGTGCACATAGGGTCATTCAGAATAACTTCACACACACCGCTTCTGTGCATTTCCAAGTCTAATTCTGTCACTAAATCCATACCGGTGACCTCAGCGCCTAAATACTAGGCCTCAAATTTAAATCCCTCTAAATCTCTCGTTACCACCGCTGTACTGTTGTTGCTGGGCAAGATATTTAGTGTCCGTCAAAGCACATTTTTTGTTCTGGGTTGAAGTACAATTCCCAATTTAGCAATTTCATAATTTAGTGGTTTCTGCTATATCAGAGCTATTTGAAATCTATCCCTAAAAGGGTATATAATATTGAAGGTGCACATAGGGTCATTCAGAATAACTTCACACACACGCTTCTGTGCATTTCCAAGTCTAATTCTGTCACTAAATCCATACCGGTGACCCAGCGCCTAAATACTAGGCCTCAAATTTAAATCCCTCTAAATCTCTCGTTACCCACCACTGTACTGTTGTTGCTGGGCAAGATATTTAGTGTCCGTCAAAGCACATTTTTTGTTCTGGGTTGAAGTACAATTCCCAATTTAGCAATTTCATAATTTAGTGGTTCCTGCTATATCAGAGCTATTTGAAATCTATCCCAAAAAGGGTATATAATATTGAAGGTGCACATTGGGTCATTCAGAATAACTTCACACACACCCGCTACTGTGTATTTCCAAGTCTAATTCTGTCACTAAACCCATACCTGTCACCCAGCGCCTAAATACTAGGCCTCAAATTTAAATCCCTCTAAATCTCTCGTTACCCACCGCTGTACTGTTGTTGCTGGGCAAGATATTTAGTGTCCGTCAAAGCACATTTTTTGTTCTGGGTTGAAGTACAATTCCCAATTTAGCAATTTCATAATTTAGTGGTTTCTGCTATATCAGAGCTATTTGAAATCTATCCCTAAAAGGGTATATAATATTGAAGGTGCACATAGGGTCATTCAGAATAACTTCACACACACGCTTCTGTGCATTTCCAAGTCTAATTCTGTCACTAAATCCATACCGGTGACCCAGCGCCTAAATACTAGGCCTCAAATTTAAATCCCTCTAAATCTCTCGTTACCCACCGCTGTACTGTTGTTGCTGGGCAAGATATTTAGTGTCCGTCAAAGCACATTTTTTGTTCTGGGTTGAAGTACAATTCCCAATTTAGCAATTTCATAATTTAGTGGTTCCTGCTATATCAGAGCTATTTGAAATCTATCCCAAAAAGGGTATATAATATTGAAGGTGCACATTGGGTCATTCAGAATAACTTCACACACACCCGCTACTGTGTATTTCCAAGTCTAATTCTGTCACTAAACCCATACCTGTCACCCAGCGCCTAAATACTAGGCCTCAAATTTAAATCCCTCTAAATCTCTCGTTACCGCTGTACTGTTGTAGCTGGGAAAGTTATTTAGTGCCCGTCAAAGCACATTTTTTGTTCTGGGTTGAAGTACAATTCCCAATTTAGCAATTTCATAATTTAGTGGTTCCTGCTATATCAGAGCTATTTGAAATCTATCCCAAAAAGGGTATATAATATTCAAGGTGCACATTGGGTCATTCAGAATAACTTCACACACACGCTTCTGTGCATTTCCAAGTCTAATTCTGTCACTAAATCCATACCGGTCACCCAGCGCCTAAATACTAGGCCTCAAATTTATATCCCGCTGAATTTGAATACAATACATTGGGCCAAATAATATATTTGTTGTTGTGGTGAACCATAACAATGAGAAAAACATCTAGTAAGGGACGCGGACGTGGACATGGTCGTGGTGGTGTTAGTGGACCCTCTGGTGCTGGGAGAGGACGTGGCCGTTCTGCCACATCCACACGTCCTAGTGTACCAACTACCTCAGGTCCCAGTAGCCGCCAGAATTTACAGCGATATATGGTGGGGCCCAATGCCGTTCTAAGGATGGTAAGGCCTGAGCAGGTACAGGCATTAGTCAATTGGGTGGCCGACAGTGGATCCAGCACGTTCACATTATCTCCCACCCAGTCTTCTGCAGAAAGCGCACAGATGGCGCCTGAAAACCAACCCCATCAGTCTGTCACATCACCCCCATGCATACCAGGGAAACTGTCTCAGCCTCAAGTTATGCAGCAGTCTCTTATGCTGTTTGAAGACTCCGCTGGCAGGGTTTCCCAAGGGCATCCACCTAGCCCTTCCCCAGCGGTGAAAGACATAGAATGCACTGACGCACAACCACTTATGTTTCCTGATGATGAGGACATGGGAATACCACCTCAGCATGTCTCTGATGATGACGAAACACAGGTGCCAACTGCTGCGTCTTTCTGCAGTGTGCAGACTGAACAGGAGGTCAGGGATCAAGACTGGGTGGAAGACGATGCAGGGGACGATGAGGTCCTAGACCCCACATGGAATGAAGGTCGTGCCACTGACTTTCACAGTTCGGAGGAAGAGGCAGTGGTGAGACCGAGCCAACAGCGTAGCAAAAGAGGGAGCAGTGGGCAAAAGCAGAACACCCGCCGCCAAGAGACTCCGCCTGCTACTGACCGCCGCCATCTGGGACCGAGCACCCCAAAGGCAGCTTCAAGGAGTTCCCTGGCATGGCACTTCTTCAAACAATGTGCTGACGACAAGACCCGAGTGGTTTGCACGCTGTGCCATCAGAGCCTGAAGCGAGGCATTAACGTTCTGAACCTGAGCACAACCTGCATGACCAGGCACCTGCATGCAAAGCATGAACTGCAGTGGAGTAAACACCTTAAAACCAAGGAAGTCACTCAGGCTCCCCCTGCTACCTCTTCTGCTGCTGCCGCCTCGGCCTATTCTGCTGCTGCCGCCTCGGCCTCTTCCTCCGCCTCTGGAGGAACGTTGGCACCTGCCGCCCAGCAAACAGGGGATGTACCACCAACACCACCACCACCACCTCCGTCACCAAGCGTCTCAACCATGTCACACGCCAGCGTTCAGCTCTCCATCTCACAAACATTTGATAGAAAGCGTAAATTCCCACCTAGCCACCCTCGATCCCTGGCCCTGAATGCCAGCATTTCTAAACTACTGGCCTATGAAATGCTGTCATTTAGGCTGGTGGACACAGACAGCTTCAAACAGCTCATGTCGCTTGCTGTCCCACAGTATGTTGTTCCCAGCCGGCACTACTTCTCCAAGAGAGCCGTGCCTTCCCTGCACAACCAAGTATCCGATAAAATCAAGTGTGCACTGCGCAACGCCATCTGTAGCAAGGTCCACCTAACCACAGATACGTGGACCAGTAAGCACGGCCAGGGACGCTATATCTCCCTAACTGCACACTGGGTAAATGTAGTGGCAGCTGGGCCCCAGGCGGAGAGCTGTTTGGCGCACGTCCTG
This sequence comes from Bufo gargarizans, assembly GCF_014858855.1. Lineage (NCBI taxonomy): Eukaryota > Metazoa > Chordata > Amphibia > Anura > Bufonidae > Bufo > Bufo gargarizans. The sequence goes on along the minus strand of NC_058082.1, from coordinate 332,648,513 downwards.
CCGCCGCCAAGGATCGCAGGGCAACATTCTTTGCCTCCTGTTGCCACCTCCTCCTTCTCGGCTTCCTCCTCCTCTTCTTCCACCTGCTCATCCAGTCAGCCACACACCTTCACCACCAACTTCAGCACAGCCCGGGGTAAACGTCAGCAGGCCATTCTGAAACTCATATGTTTGGGGGACAGGCCCCACACCGCACAGGAGTTGTGGCGGGGTATTGAACAACAGACCGACGAGTGGTTGCTGCCGGTGAGCCTCAAGCCCGGCCTGGTGGTGTGTGATAATGGGCGAAATCTCGTTGCAGCTCTGGGACTAGCCAATTTGACGCACATCCCTTGCTTGGCGCATGTGCTGAATTTGGTGGTGCAGAAGTTCATTCACAACTACCCCGACATGTCAGAGCTGCTGCATAAAGTGCGGGCCGTCTGTTCGCGCTTCCGGCGTTCACATCCTGCCGCTGCTCGCCTGTCTGCGCTACAGCGTAACTTCGGCCTTCCCGCTCACCGCCTCATATGCGACGTGCCCACCAGGTGGAACTCCACCTTGCACATGCTGGACAGACTGTGCGAGCAGCAGCAGGCCATAGTGGAGTTTCAGCTGCAGCACGCACGGGTCAGTCGCACTACAGAACAGCACCACTTCACCACCAATGACTGGGCCTCCATGCGAGACCTGTGTGCCCTGTTGCGCTGTTTCGAGTACTCCACCAACATGGCCAGTGGCGATGACACCGTTATCAGCGTTACAATACCACTTCTATGTCTCCTTGAGAAAACACTTAGGGCGATGATGGAACAGGAGGTGGCCCAGGAGGAGGAGGAGGAGGATGAGGAAGAGGGGTCATTTTTAGCACTTTCAGGCCAGTCTCTTCGAAGTGACTCAGAGGGAGGTTTTTTGCAACAGCAGAGGCCAGGTACAAATGTGGCCAGCCAGGGCCCACTACTGGAGGACGAGGAGGACGAGGATGAGGAGGAGGTGGAGGAGGATGAGGATGAAGCATGGTCACAGCGGGGTGGCACCCAACGCAGCTCGGGTCCATCACTGGTGCGTGGCTGGGGGGAAAGGCAGGACGATGACGATACGCCTCCCACAGAGGACAGCTTGTCCTTACCCCTGGGCAGCCTGGCACACATGAGCGACTACATGCTGCAGTGCCTGCGCAACGACAGCAGAGTTGCCCACATTTTAACCTGTGCGGACTACTGGGTTGCCACCCTGCTGGATCCACGCTACAAAGACAATGTGCCCACCTTACTTCCTGCACTGGAGCGTGATAGGAAGATGCGCGAGTACAAGCGCACGTTGGTAGACGCGCTACTGAGAGCATTCCCAAATGTCACAGGGGAACAAGTGGAAGCCCAAGGCCAAGGCAGAGGAGGAGCAAGAGGTCGCCAAGGCAGCTGTGTCACGGCCAGCTCCTCTGAGGGCAGGGTTAGCATGGCAGAGATGTGGAAAACTTTTGTCAACACGCCACAGCTAACTGCACCACCACCTGATACGCAACGTGTTAGCAGGAGGCAACATTTCACTAACATGGTGGAACAGTACGTGTGCACACCCCTCCACGTACTGACTGATGGTTCGGCCCCATTCAACTTCTGGGTCTCTAAATTGTCCACGTGGCCAGAGCTAGCCTTTTATGCCTTGGAGGTGCTGGCCTGCCCGGCAGCCAGCGTTTTGTCTGAACGTGTATTCAGCACGGCAGGGGGCGTCATTACAGACAAACGCAGCCGCCTGTCTACAGCCAATGTGGACAAGCTGACGTTCATAAAAATGAACCAGGCATGGATCCCACAGGACCTGTCCGTCCCTTGTCCAGATTAGACATTAACTACCTCCCCATAACCATATATTATTGGACTCCAGGGCACTTCCTCATTCAATCCTATTTTTATTTTCATTTTACCATTATATTGCGATGCTACCCAAAGTTGAATGAACCTCTCCTCTGCCTGTGTGCTAGGCCTAAATATATGCCAATGGACTGTTGCAGTGGTGGCTGACATGAAGCCTGATTCTCTGCTATGACATGCAGACTAATTCTCTGCTGACATGAAGCCAGATTGTCTGTTACGGGACCTCTCTCCTCTGCCTGGGTGCTGGGCCTAAATTTATGACAATGGACTGTTGCAGTGGTGGCTGACGTGAAGCCTGATTCTCTGCTATGACATGCAGACTGATTCTCTGCTGACATGAAGCCAGATCGTCTGTTACGGGACCTCTCTGCTCTGCCTGTGTGCTAGGCCTAAATATATGCCAATGGACTGTTGCAGTGGTGGCTGACGTGAAGCCTGATTCTCTGCTATGACATGCAGACTGATTCTCTGCTGACATGAAGCCAGATCGTCTGTTACGGGACCTCTCTGCTCTGCCTGTGTGCTAGGCCTAAATATATGCCAATGGACTGTTGCAGTGGTGGGTGACGTGAAGCCTCATTCTCTGCTATGACATGCAGACTGATTCTCTGCTGACATGAAGCCAGATTGTCTGTTACGGGACCTCTCTGCTCTGCCTGTGTGCTAGGCCTAAATATATGCCAATGGACTGTTGCAGTGGTGGGTGACGTGAAGCCTCATTCTCTGCTATGACATGCAGACTGATTCTCTGCTGTCATGAAGCCAGATTGTCTGTTACGGGACCTCTCTGCTCTGCCTGTGTGCTAGGCCTAAATATATGCCAATGGACTGTTGCAGTGGTGGGTGACGTGAAGCCTCATTCTCTGCTATGACATGCAGACTGATTCTCTGCTGACATGAAGCCAGATTGTCTGTTACGGGACCTCTCTGCTCTGCCTGTGTGCTAGGCCTAAATATATGCCAATGGACTGTTGCAGTGGTGGGTGACGTGAAGCCTCATTCTCTGCTATGACATGCAGACTGATTCTCTGCTGTCATGAAGCCAGATTGTCTGTTACGGGACCTCTCTGCTCTGCCTGTGTGCTAGGCCTAAATATATGCCAATGGACTGTTGCAGTGGTGGGTGACGTGAAGCCTCATTCTCTGCTATGACATGCAGACTAATTCTCTGCTGACATGAAGACAGATTCTCTGTTACGGGACCTCTCTCCTCTGCCTGTGTGTGTGCTGGGCCTAAATATATGCCAATGGACTGTTGCAGTGGTGGCTGACGTGAAGCCTCATTCTCTGCTATGACATGCAGACTGATTCTCTGCTGACATGAAGCCAGATTCTCTGTTACGGGACCTCTCTCCTCTGCCTGTGTGTGTGCTGGGCCTAAATATATGCCAATGGACTGTTGCAGTGGTGGCTGACGTGAAGCCTCATTCTCTGCTATGACATGCAGACTAATTCTCTGCTGACATGAAGACAGATTCTCTGTTACGGGACCTCCCTCCTCTGCCTGGGTGCTGGGCCTAAATATATGCCAATGGACTGTTGCAGTGGTGGCTGACGTGAAGCCTCATTCTCTGCTATGACATGCAGACTGATTCTCTGCTGACATGAAGACAGATTCTCTGTTACGGGACCTCTCTCCTCTGCCTGTGTGCTAGGCCTAAATATATGCCAATGGACTGTTGCAGTGGTGGGTGACGTGAAGCCTCATTCTCTGCTATGACATGCAGACTGATTCTCTGCTGTCATGAAGCCAGATTGTCTGTTACGGGACCTCTCTGCTCTGCCTGTGTGCTAGGCCTAAATATATGCCAATGGACTGTTGCAGTGGTGGGTGACGTGAAGCCTCATTCTCTGCTATGACATGCAGACTAATTCTCTGCTGACATGAAGACAGATTCTCTGTTACGGGACCTCTCTCCTCTGCCTGTGTGTGTGCTGGGCCTAAATATATGCCAATGGACTGTTGCAGTGGTGGCTGACGTGAAGCCTCATTCTCTGCTATGACATGCAGACTGATTCTCTGCTGACATGAAGCCAGATTCTCTGTTACGGGACCTCTCTCCTCTGCCTGTGTGCTAGGCCTAAATATATGCCAATGGACTGTTGCAGTGGTGGCTGACGTGAAGCCTCATTCTCTGCTATGACATGCAGACTAATTCTCTGCTGACATGAAGACAGATTCTCTGTTACGGGACCTCTCTCCTCTGCCTGGGTGCCGGGGCCTAAATATCTGAGAATGGACTGTTCCAGTGGTGGGTGACGGGAAGCCAGATTCTCTGCTATGGAACCTCTCTCCAATTGATTTTGGTTAATTTTTATTTATTTAATTTTTATTTTAATTAATTTCCCTATCCACATTTGTTTGCAGGGGATTTACCTACATGTTGCTGCCTTTTGCAGCCCTCTAGCCCTTTCCTGGGCTGTTTTACAGCCGTTTTAGTGCCGAAAAGTTCGGGTCCCCATTGACTTCAATGGGGTTCGGGTTCGGGACGAAGTTCGGATCGGGTTCGGATCCCGAACCCGAACATTTCCGGGATGTTCGGCCGAACTTCTCGAACCCGAACATCCAGGTGTTCGCTCAACTCTACTGGTTACTATTTTCTAGGTGATAATGGTCCTTACCTAATATGCACTGTTGATAGGATGTTGTATACATGGTGACAGGGAAGTTTACATCTAACAAATTAAGCAAATGTACTATAGTGAATCTGCCTAGACCTTGTAAAAAATAAATAAAAAATTGCCAAAAATTTGGTGCGGTTTTACACCTAACTATAAAGAGAAGACACCAAAATAAACAATCCATTATGCCTAGCTTTCCTTTTTCTGTTTTCCAGCAAAAATGGGAAGTGGCTTAAGATGTGACGAGTATAATGGTGAAAAATTTTGCCACAAAGTAAGCCAACCAATAGTTGGTCACATCAATAAAAATAGACCTTTCATCACAATATCAGCTTGAATGAGTCAGTCATAAGTAAAACAGCAAACCACCAAGGACTGAAAACACTACCAGTTGTAATGTAACCCCTTACCAACTATTATATGGCTATATATGTCTACAGTCAGGACTTTAAAGATGGCACCCGCTCCGCTCCATTTCATGCAACAGGAACCCGGAGATAATGTCTGTGACCAGCGGTAATGCCGTTCACTGACATTTAATGCCTCAGATTCCCATGGTCAATCCTGACCACGGGCATCTGAATGCTGCAAACCTGGAAGCATGTACTTCTGGGTGTGCTCCGGCTTTCCCCCGGTGAGAATCGGGGGAACTGGAGTGTGTTAGCAGCAGCCCCTGTCGTCCTGAGTGACAGCAGGCTGCTGCCTAGTAATTTCTATGGAGCCCCGGCCTATAGCAGGGCTCCCGAGAAATACATTAAAATCCTCATAGACTTGTTAATGCATTGGAGTCTATGAGAAAAGCAATCCAATGATTGAGAACTATAAAAAGAAGTAAAATAAATAAATAAATTTTATATATATATATATATATATACATATATATATACATATATATATATATATATATATGGTACAGAACAAAAGTTTAGACACACCTTCTCATTCAAAGAGTTTTCTTTATTTTCATGACTATGAAAATTGTAGATTCACACTGAAGGCATCAAAACTATGAATTAACACATGTGGAATTATATACATAACAAAAAAGTGTGAAACAACTGAAAATATGTCATATTCTAGGTTCTTCAAAGTAGCCACCTTTTGTTTTGATTACTGCTTTGCACACTCTTGGCATTCTCTTGATGAGAGTCCTCACATAGCTCCGCATACATAAATACAAAAAAGTTATATGGGTCAGAATATGGAGACTAAAAGAAAAAAAAATTTTTTTTCAAGGTTTAATTTTTTTTTTTTCAGTAAGCACTCATACAGCTATGTAATCAGAAAATGTAAAAAGTTATGGCTTTGGGAAGGCTGGGAGCAAAAAAACAAAAAAAATGCGGTCATGAAAGGGTTAAATGCAATCTTTATTAAATGTCCATAATTAAAACACATTAGAAAGCAGTGGCCATACATGATGCAGCACAGGGAGGAATAGTAGGCAATACTAGTAAATATTATCAATAATCAGTATATCTAAAATAGTTGTTAATGGTCCCTCATTGATTTAAGATTAGTGATGAGCGAGCACCAAAGTATTCAGGTGTTCGGCTCGAACACATTGCTATATTCGTGATGCTCGGCCGAGCACCCGAGTATAATGGAAGTCAATGGGATACAACGAGGCACCCCCTGCTCGGAAGAGAAGAGGGTGTCTGGTTCATAAAAAAAGGTTAGAAATTAATGGAAACCCCATCAAAACGGTTTGTAAACAGCATTAAGAGGATAGCTGGATGCGTCTTAGACTCCTATTATGTACAACATGCAATAGACAACCACACAAAGGCTGTATGCCAAAAGCCAGGTATGTGCAAGCATCCATCTATCCATAAGACAGATGACAGGCAGCATACCATACAATGGCAGCATTGTGCACTATGAGATATTCCAAACCAGCTCTCATCTGACTGAGAACTAGTAAACCTCCAAATTATTTTGCATCTATTGTATGGCTTGGGTGGACCTGCACTCCTAGATCAATATCATTAGGGCGACAAAAATTTTCCAATTATCCTAACATAGTGATGTATGAACATCTGATGGGATGGTTCGCGAACATGATCGCTCAAACTCGCTTAAATGTTCGCGAACCGCAGGTTCGCGGCGGCTCCCATTCATTTTAATGGCATGTGAACATGAGAAACCTCCAGGTCATATTTGCAGCCACAAAATACTTAGTAGATGCGCACACATAGTCCCACAACATGGACACTGACATACCAGAAGTATTAAGTGATTTTACGATCGACAAGCATTCTTTTTTTATCGGCAACATTTCGGAAAAATATTGATCGCAAGAGCACATGCGTTCTGATGGCGTGGCCTACAGCAACTGGTTTGCACCGACTAGCAATTAGATGGATGCGATGGTTGAAGCGAAGTTCAACGAGGAAGAACTCCTGGTGACTGTAAGTAATCTTACATTAAAGTAGTGTATTTTATTACATTTCACCTGCATGTCTGAACAATCGCTTTATATGCATAAAGAGTCTCACTAGACATTATTGATTTTTACACTAAGTATTCCTGTGACATCACACCCACTATGTTAGTTTACCCTGCAGAGTGGCCGAGCGTCATTGGTTGCTAATGCTAACTCGCTATGACGCCGTGCGCTTCTTGCCGCCACCACTGTACAGTAATACACTTGTATAGATCATACAAGTGTATCACAGTACAGCGGTGGTGGCATGGAAGCGCACGTCGTCATAGCAACCAATGACACCGTACGCTTGTCCACTCAGCAGGACGGGTTTGTACAGTCCGTAGTTTTGAAAAAACACACCCGTGTGCATGCGGCCTTACTGTTACGGTTAGAAGATGGGATTGTATTACGACTGTATGTTGGTGGGGTCTGAGCTATCAGATATTGTCCAGCTAAGCAGAGATGTACCTGTCTAGTGAAGTGACGGTACAGTATGGGGTGTACAGCTGGTCCGTCTCCCTGGGATGCACCCAGGGTAACTCTAAATGAACCAGCAAATACTGGCGGTGCAGGTGGCCTAAATCTAATATTTCCTCCACAAAGCATTAAATACTTCTAGCAGTTTACTTGAGAAAATTATTTTCAATACTATTATTGTTAAAAATTGGGATTATATGCTTGCATTTTGCATTTTTCTATTGCAGCGGATGTTGGGTCGGGGCTACGACTGCACCCGGTACTATGCCGAGAAACAGAGGATAGTGCGAGAGTTGGCCTATGAAATGTGGCGCCAAATGGGTCGTAAACACTGCCGTCTGGCCATTATAAAGAAATGGTCAGACATAAAGCGAAGACAGCCCCGTTTCATAAAAAGAATCCCGGACAAAAAATGCCCAGGTACATATGTAAATAACTTTTGTATGTTTTGGCAACACTCTGTAATGTATACAGTGCTAAGCAAAAGTATTCACCCCCCTTGACGTTCTTTTTTTTTGTCGACTCACCCCCCTGGAATTAACACGGATTGTTTGAGGATTTCCATCATGTAATTTGTAGAACATGCCCACAACTTAGACCTTCTTTTAAATTGGTTAATTGTAAAGCATACAACTAATTGTCATGCCCTGCTCTGACTATGTGCGGAGGTCTGCTAGATTAGCAGCACGTGTCTAGTTTTTTGTTTTGTTTTGGAGTCGTGCTAGTTCTGCCTCCCTTCAGGTGCACTGGGTAGGGTCGTTGGTTTAAATTACTCACACTCCCAGTGTACCGTGCAGGTTGTAGAAGCAAGCTGTCTGGCTTTGGAAGCAAGGAAGGAAGGATTGGCTATTCCTGCTCAGATAAGATAAGTTGGTTTCTGATTTCTTGTTGCTTGATGTCTAGGCTGTTTGAGTTACGTCTGTCCCCTCCAGGTTCTGAGGTAGCAGGCTGCCCCTTTCCCCTTTCACCATCTCAGGGATTCTAGGGTATTTTCAGCCCAGACACGAGGACACATTATTCCTACCTTAAGGGTCTGAATGTGGGCATAGCCGTATAGGGAGAGCTGTTAGGGATTTGCTAGGAGGTGACCTTATCCCCAGCTTCTTGCCTAGAAACTTATTTGTTTATTTATCTGTGTATCTGATATCCTGTCGGCCGTCACATTATGACCCGCCAATACTTTGACTGCCATTGCTCAGCGGTTTTGTGATGGAGTCATTTGATGCGCTAGTTAACCGTATGCAGGGATTATCTCTAGAGGTTGCGGATCTGCGTAGTTCGGTCACACGGTGTCAGAATGCTCTGGCATCAGGTGCAAGTCAAATTTGTGGGGAGCCTAAAGTCACTCTCCCTGATAGATTTGCAGGGGATACGGATGACTTCATCCGCTTTAGAGAGTCATGCAAGTTGTATTTTCGGCTGCATCCATTGTCGTCAGGTGATGAAAGTCAGAGGGTTGGTATAATCATTTCTCTGCATAAAGGGGACGTACAATCCTGGGCCTTTTCTCTGCTGCCCGGTTCTCGGGCCTCCAGTGGGTGGAAGAATTTTTCAAAGCCCTGGGATTAATTTACGATGACACAGATCAGGTCTCGATGGCGGAATCTAAATTGCGCAATTTCATTACAGGGTGAACATACTGCAGAGGTTTACTGCGTTGAGTTTAGGAGATGGGCTACCGAGTCAGAGTGGAATGACCCTGCGTTACGTAGTCAGTTTTGTCAGGGGTTGTCTGAGAGATTGAAAGATGCCCTTGCTTTTCATGAGTACCCAGATTCTTTGGAGAATGCTATGTCTTTGGCAGTACGATTAGAGAGAGGTGTAAGGCTTCTGTGAGTGGTTTCGTCTCAACTGCTTCCCAGGGTGATGTTACAGGTAACTCTGGGGTAGGGGAAGAACCCATGCAGCTGGGTGAGGTATCTTTCCGTTCTGGTAGTAGAGACTTTAGGAAATTGCATAAACTATGTTACTACTGTGGGAAAAGTGGTCATTTTATTTTTCCTTGTCCTTTTTTTAAACAGCATGTTGATGAGAAAAATAAAAAAATAACTTTCCTGACTCTTGGTAGCATGAATGGAGTGGTGGAGCAAGCAGGTATGCAATCTCCCTGTAATACTCGTTTTCTCCTTCCAGCTATGGTGGCGCTAGACTCAAGAAAATTTTTGGTTTTGTTGAAGTATTCCTTGACTGTGGTGCTGGGGTAAACCTTATTGACTTTCTTTTTCTTCAAAATCTGGGTCTAAGTACTTGTACTTTAGAAAGAGAGATTCCGGTTTTTGCAATTGATTCTTCCCCTCTTTCTCAAAGTAGTCTCACTCATATAGCTCATGGTATTCAGTTAAGGATGGGTGATTCACATGTTGAGATTATTTCTTGTTTTGTCATGAAGGATTTGCCTGCTCCTACTATAGTCTTAGGGTTACCATGGTTGACAAAACATAACCCAATTATAGATTGGCAAGCAAGACAAGTCATTGGTTGGAGTGAATTTTGTTTGGATAATTGTCTTGGCACATCTATCTCTGGTGTGTCCACTACGGCTCTACCTCTGTATCTCTCAGATTTTGCTGATATCTTTTCGGAGGGTGGGGCTCAGGAATTGCCTCCTCAACGTGACTATGATTGTCCAGTTAATCTCTAAGTTGCCAAAGTCTCGGCTTTACAATCTTTCTCAACCCGAAAGAGAGGTCATGCAGAAGTATATCGTTGAGAGTTTGGCAAAAGGTCATATTAGGCCATCTAAGTCTCCGGTGGCAGTAGGTTTATTCTTTGTAAAGAAAAAGGATGGATCGCTGAGACCTTGTTTGGATTTCTGAGAATTGAACCATATTACAGTCTGGGATCCGTATCCCCTTCCTTTGATCTCCGACCTTTTTGATCAGATTGTGGGAGCCAAGGTGTTCTTCAAGTTCGATTTGAGAGGGCCTACAATCTGATCAGAATCAAGGAAGGGGATGAGTGGAAAACGCCCTTCAATACGCGCGAGGGTCATTTTGAGAATCTTTTGGGTTGAAGAACGCACCAGCGGTATTTCAGCGATTCGTCAATGACATTTTCCATCATTTGGTCGGGAGGTTCGTGGTGGTTTACTTGGATGACATTTTAATTTACTCTCCTGATCTGAAGACCCATCAGGATCATGTGAGACAGGTTTTGACGATCCTTCGGGAGAATAAATTATATGCCAAATTGGAGAAATGTGTGTTTTCTGTGCAGGAGCTTCAATTTTTGGGATATCTGCTTTCTGACTCTGGTTTTCATATGGACCCCGAAAAGGTCCGGGCGGTTCTAGAATGGGACCGACCAGAGAATCAGAAAGCTTTGATGTGGTTTTTGGGGGGTTTACTAATTATTATAGAAAATGTATTCTGAACTATTCTACCATTGTAAGACCTCTGACTGATATGACTAAGAAGGGCGCCGACGTCTCTGTCTGGTCGGATGAGGCATTGCAGGCCCTTTCGACTATTAAGGAGTGTTTTGCGTCTGCTCCCATTCTGGTGCAGCCCGATGTGTCTCAGCCATTCGTGGTGGAGGTTGATGCATCACAGAAGTGGGGGTTGGAGCGGTGCTGTCGCAGGGGTCATCTCCTGGCAAATGGGTCCCGTGTGCTTTTTTTTCCAAGAAGCTCTCGGTCGCCGAGAAGAATTATGATGTAGGAGATAGAGAGTTGCTGGCCACCAAGTTGGCCTTTGAGGAATGGCGTCACTGGTTGGAGGGGGCGTCTCACCCCGTTACTGTATATGCGGATCATAAGAATTTGGCTTATCTGCAATCTGCCAAGCGTCTGAACCCTAGACAGGCCAGATAGTCACCTTTTTTTACTTGTCTGTGGACTTTATTACGGATCTGCCGAGTTCCTCCAGGGAAAACAGCAATTTTGGTGGTAGTTGACCGTTTTAGTAAAATGGTTCACTTTATATCATTAACTAGTCTGCTTAATGCCAAGACTCTTGCGCAGATTTTTGTTGATAATATTGTGAAATTGCATGAATTCCTTCGGATGTGGTTTCTGATAGGGGCACGCAGTTTGTTTCCAGGTTTTGGAGGGTGTTCTGCTCTCGGCTTGGCATTCAACTTTCATTCTCTTCAGCTTTTCATCCGTAGCCGAATGGACAGACAGAGCGTACTAATCAAAACCTGGAGACCTACTTGAGGTGCTTTGTGGCTGAGAATCAGGAGGACTGGTCCTCATTCTTGTCCCTAGCAGAGTTTGCTTTGAAAAACCGTAGGCAGGAGTCCACGGGTAAGTCGCCATTTTTTGGCGCATACGGTTTTCATCCTCAGTTTGGTACCTTTTCTGGGACTAGTTCCTCTGGGATGCCAGAGGAGGAGAGATTTTCTTCTGCCTTGTCTTCTATCTGGCGGAGGATCCAAGTGAATTTGGAGAAGATGGGTGAGAGGTATAAGCGAATGGCTGACAAGAAACGTGTGACTGGTCCGGACCTGTGTGTGGGTGATCTAGTGTGGTTGTCCACTAAAAATATTAAACTGAGAGTGCCATCTTGGAAACTGGGTCCAAGATTTATTGGTCCGTACAAAATATCTGCGGTGATCAATCCAGTAGTGTAGCGTTTCGGCTGGATCTTCCGCAGACTTGGAGGATCCATGATGTGTTCCACAGGTCTTTACTGAAAAGATATGTGAAACCGGTGGAACCATCGCCATAGCCCCCTCCTCCTGTTCTGGTCGATGGAGAATTTAGAGTTCGAGATCTCCAGGGTTCTTGACTGTAGAGTTCTTCGGGGTTCCCTTCAGTACCTGGTACACTGGAGGGGATACGGCCCTGAGGAAAGGATGTGGGTTCCGGCGCTGGATGTCAGTGCCAGCTGACTGGTGAGGGCTTTTCACAGATCCCACCCAGATAAGGTTGGTCCGGGGTGTCCGGAGGTCACCCGTAGAAGAGGGGGTACTGTCATGCCCTGCTCTGACTATGTGCGGAGGTCTGCTAGAGTAGCAGCACGTGTCTAGTTTTTTGTTTTGTTTTGGAGTCGTGCTAGTTCCGCCTTCCTTCAGGTGCACTGGGTGGGGTCGTTGGTTTGAATTACTCCCACTCCCAGTTTTCCGTACGGGTTATAGCTTCTGTCTGGCTTTGGAAGCAAGGACGGAAAGATTGGCTGTTCCTGATCAGATAAGATAAGTTGGTTTCTGATTTCTTGTTGTTTGCTGTCTAGGCTGTTTGAGTTACGTCTGTCCCCTCCAGGTTCTGAGGGAGCAGGCTGCCCCTTTCCCCTTTCGCCATCTCAGGGATTCTAGGGTATTTTCAGCCCAGGCACGAGGACACATTATTCCTACCTTAAGGGTCTGAATGTGGGCATAGCCGTATAGGGAGAGCTGATTTGCTAGGAGGTGACCTTATCTCCAGCTTCTTGCCTAGAAACTTGTTTATTTATCTGTGTATCTGATATCCTGTCCGCCGTGACACTAATAGGACAAAATAACAGAAAAGGTCAATGTGCATAACTATTCACCCCCCTTAAGTCAATACTTAGTAGAGCCACCTCATAGCTCCAAGTCGCTTTGGATAAGTCTCTATGAGCAGTTGCCACATCTTACCACAGGCGTTTTTGCCCATTTCTCCTTGCAATACCGATTCTGCTCCTTCCAATTTGATGGTTTGCGCTTGTGAACAGTAATCTTTAAGTCTAACCACAGATTTTCTATTGGATTGAGATCTGGGCTTTGATTAGGCCATTCCAACACATATACATGTTTCCCCTTAAACCACTCAAGTGTTGCTGTAGCAGTGTTTTTGGGGTCATTGTCCTGCTGGAAGGTGAACCTCTGTCTTACCCTCAAATCATGCACATAGTGGTATAGGTTTTGCTCAAGATTATCCGTGTCCATCTTTCCCTCAGCTCTGACCAGTTTCCCAGTCTTGGCTGCTGGGATGGTGTTCTTTGGGTGATGTGATGTGTTGGCTTTGTGCCAGACAAGTGACGGACTGAACCGTCACTATTTCTGCAGTAGAAGCCTGAGGCCTAACCTCCTTCCTCCGGGCTATGGACCCAGGACTATGGAGACCCCCACTCTGACCTATTTGGTTTAGAGGGAACTATAAACCATTCATTTTTGGTTGAGTTTATAGGCCACATCTTTCGTATTCCCCATTAAAGTGGCATGGTGTGAATCCATAAACGCAATAAGGGTTAACTCTGCTTTGAGACTCCCAATGAATGTGTTGGTTTATTTTTCCCTTTGTTCTATTGTGTTAGTGATGGGATTAAGAAGTAGCCGACTCTGGTGTAGAGAAGTAGATTATCCTATGATACATTGAGGAGATAATCCCATCACATGGGTCTCCTCTCGCCATATTGTTCCATCAAGACACTGTGGAGGGGATGTCTTTTTTCATACTGTTCATTTTTGATTGAGTTATGTGTCATAAAGCTGGCAGCCACTGCAATTATATATAGATCCCTCCATATTGGAATTTCTTTATATCAAATGTGATTTTGGAGTTGTTTATCTAAAATCTGATCATTCTGTGATCATAGAGGTTCCTATTCCCTCCATTCGGAGAAGGCGATTGGCGAAGGCCGTGGAGGTAGAGGCGGAAGAGGAGGAGGCCAGACCCTCCAGTCTATTGAACCACCCCCACCAGATGTGGGAGAAGTGAAGGAGGTGGAAAGTGCTGTACCCTCCAGATCCACCCCATCTCAGGACTCAGAGGAAGAGGAGGTGATCACCAGCCCCCGCCAGGAGGGTAAATATGCGCACATAGCAATATGATTATGTATCCATAACATGTACATAAAGATTAAAAGGGCCAACAATGAGGCGACAACATACACTATAGTAATACAAAGAAAGAACACTGGACAATAATTCTTTAATCTACATTAAAACCATTAATTTAACAAATAAACAATATTAAACTCAATAGAACTATCACTAACTAACAAATAAAATAAAATTATACTGTACTGAAATATCACTAACTAATAAACTATAGGAAGATAATAAATATCACTAACATATTGAAATTTAAATCGTTAATGTGTATAAAGACTTTAAATAAAAAATAAATAAAAAAAGGTAAACAATAGACAAACAGATTTTGTACTGCCGTGTACATATCGACCGTTTCTATAAAAATATCCGATGATCTAATACCTCCGGTGAACACTTTAAACATAAAAATAAAAGAAACTATTTAAAGAAAATATTAATTTATTCAACCTAACATCACTAAAAGTGCAACACCAAGCTATCAAAAAATGCATATGCCCCTCAAAATAGTAATAATCGGTCAGTTCATTCTGCAAAAAATGAGACCCTACCATTAGACAATAGTCAAATAAAAATAATATGGCTCTTAAAATATGGAGACAGTAAAACATGAATTGTTTTTGGTTCAACAATGCTTTTATTGTCTAACATAGACATAACTAAAAAATTAGGAAATATTTTCGGTCTGGCAGTGGCCGCATCTGTAACAACCAGCTGTCTAAAAATATCATACCAAATAACCCCTTAGGTGGACACCTTTTTAAACAAAAATTTAAAACTCTCCAAAAAGTTGATTTTTTGGGACAACTTTTATCAAAAAAAGGTGTAATAGCAAGCGATCATAAAGTCAGATGCACCACAAAATAAAGTTTTAAAGGTTTAATAGTAGTTGCAAATAATGTTTAAATATTTTTTCAAACAGGAATGAAGACATTGAAGGCCAAATTGGCCAAAATGCAAAAGGAGCAGCGCAATGATATGCGGGCCATTCAAGAGCGCTTGAAGGCCATGAAGGAGAGGCAACGCCAGACCATGAAGGGGGTGCAAGAAATGATCATCCTTTTGGAAAAGTTTCCATAATTTAATTTATTTTTTTCTAATAAGTTATATAAATCGTTTATACAGTTATAACGTGCATTTTGTTTTTTGTAATATTGCTTGGTTTTAGTGTAATAGATCAGCCTAAATCAGCCAGAACTGACAGCAGTCGGTAAATACATGTCAAATACATATAGGGTCCATTCACACGTCTGTAAAATGTGTCAACATCCGTTCCACAAGAGGAACATTTACAGACCCATTGATTTTCAATTCCAGTCTGAAAAATTTGGCATTCACAGGTTACTGAAGTAAGTGTCGGCCTTTACAGGCCCCAAAAATTAGCCGACAGGCGTTCACTTGACAGCAAATACATTTGTATTCTGTGGCTGGTGGTACATTAGGCATTCACAAGATACCGAAGTAAGTGTGGGCATTTACAGGCCCCAAAAATTAGCCGACAGGCATTCACCTGACAGCAAATACATTTGTATTCTGTGGCTGGTGGTACATTAGGCATTCATAGGATACTGAAGTAAGTATTGGCCTTTACAGGCCCCAAATATTAGCCGACAGGCGTTCACCTGACAGCAAATACATTTGTATTCTGTGGATGGTGGAACATTAGGCATTCACAAGATAAATAAGTGTCGGCCATTACAGGCCCCAAAAAGTAGGCATTCAACGGACATAAAAGGCCTTTTATGCCGCTGTATTTGCCAAAGACAGAGACCATAAATTGTTATGGGTGGTGGCGGATATGGGCGGTCATGGGAAATTTGAATCAAACATGGTCTACTGGTTACATATGTTGAATTCCTCTGAGATCCATGCCTCATTCATTTTTAGAAATGTGAGATAGTCAACACTGTCGTGAGCTAGGCGAGTGTGCTTATCAGTCACGATCCCCCCTGCTGCGCTGAACGTCCTTTTGGACAGGACATTGACGAGGGGCAAGCCAACAGTTCCATTGCAAATTGTGCAAGCTCTGGCCAGAGTTCAAGCCTGCCCACCCAGTAGTCCAGGGGTTCATCACTTCTCAGAGCATCCAAATCGGCCATTAACCCGATGTAGTGGGTCACCTGAAGGTCTAGACGTTCCCTGAGGCTGGATCCGGAGGACAGCTGTCGATGGGTCGGCTGAAATAATGTTCTCATATCATAAGTGACCAACACATCTTCATACAGCCCTCTTCTTGCAGGCGCAGTTGGATTGGTAGACGCAACTGTTTCTCTGTGAGTGGAAATTTCTCTGCCAGCGCCCAAAAAAACTGAATGCAGCATGTCTCTAAGCAAGTCCTGGAAGTGCTGCATTCTGACAGCCCTCTGTGATGGTGGTAACATTTCCACCATTTTTTGTTTGTACCGGGGGTCTAAGTAGGTTACCACCCAGTACTGGTCCTTGCCCTTGATGCTTTTTATACGGGGATCCCTCTTAAAACACTGGAGCAGGAAGGCCCCCATTTGCACTAAACTGGAAGCGGTGTAGTGGCCTGGCTACTGCTCATCATCCAGGATAATGTCGTCCTCGTTCTCCTCCCCCCATCCATAGACAACACCAGGGATCCCAGAAAGCATGCTCTTCTTGCTCCTCCTCCTCCCCGGCACCATCCTCCTCTGACTCCTCTTCAGACTCCTGTTGTTGACTTGTCTCAGATGGAGTAGCCCCCCCTGGGAATTCATCCAGCATGGCGACTTCCTTGTCTCCCTGCTCCTGCTCCTTGACGGCTTGATCAATGATACGACGCAATGCCCGCTCCAGAAAGAAGGCAAAAGGTACGATGTTACTGATGGCACCCTGGCTGCGACTGACCAGTTTGGTGATCTCATCAAATGGCCGCAGAAGTCTGCATGCGTCGCAAATGAGCAGCCACTGGCGCGATGAAAAAAAAACAAGCTCCCCAGAACCTGTCCTGCCGCAGAGTTCGTACAGGTAGTCGTTTACTGCACGTTTATGCTGGAGCAGCCTATAGAGCATATACAAGGTTGAGTTCCATTGCCTCGGGCTGTCACAAATAAGACGTCTGACGGGCAGGTTGTGACGCCGCTGAATGTCAGCAAGGCGAGCCATGGCCGTGTAAGATCTTCTGAAATGGCCCGAGATTTTCCTGGCCTGCCGCAAGTCGTCCTGGACCCCAGGGTATTTGACAACAAATTGCTGCACGACCAAGTTCAGGACATGTGCCATGCACGGCACGTGTGTCATTTTGCCCTGTTTCAGCGCACTTAGCAGATTGGCACCGTTGTCGCACACCACTTTACCAACTGCCAAATTGAGCAGTGTTAGCCACTGATCTGCCTGTGAACGCAAAGCTGAAAGGAGTGCAGAACCAGTGTGGCTCTTGGCTTCCAGGCACAACAGATGCAGCACAGCATGGTAACGTCTCACCTGGCATGTCGAATAGGTTCTGAGGATCTTGGCCGGCGCAGTAGAAGAGATGGTAGCAGCGGAAAAGGATTAGTCAGCCGAGGAAGAGAGGGAGGATGGAGTAGGAGAAGGAGAAGAAGAGGCAGGCCTGCATGCAATCCGTGGCGGTAAAACTAAATCTACATGGGTGCCACGGGTTACATGCTTGATGGCCGACAGAAGGTTCACCCAGTGGGCAGTAAAAGTTATATACCTTCCCTGCCCGTGTTTGCTATACCACATGTGTGTGGTCAGATGGATCTTGGCTATGACATTGTGTGCCAGAGATACATTCACTTGCCGCTGAACGTGGCCATATAGCTCTGGGATGCCCTTCTGTGAGAAATATTTCCTTCCTGGGACCTTCCATTGTGGTGTTCCAATGGCCACAAATTTTCGAAAGGCCTCCGAGTCCATAAGTTTATATGGCAGTAGTTGGCGATCTATCAGTTCCGACAAGCCAGCGGTCAACCATTGGGCAAGAGGATTATCCGGCGTCATCATTTTTTTACGCTCGAACATTTGGGCCACGGAAGTCTGCCTTTTTCCTGACAAACGTGAGGACGGCATGATGGAAGGTGGAAAGGAGGACAATTGTGAGGAGAGAGGAGAAGGAGAAGAGGCTGGACGGTGAGAGCCTGGAGTGTGGCTTTGTGAGTTCTGACGGCGTTGCTCTCACTGTGCTCGGTGATGTGAGGCCAGGTGCCTTCTTAAAGTGGTCGTCCCTAGGTGGGTGTTGGGCTTACAGCGACTTATGCATTGACTGCAAAGGCTGCAGATGGCAACACTATTGTCAGCAGCTGACACATAAAAAAAAAGCCCACACTGCGGAGCCATGTGCCCGCCATCCTGAGAGCGCAAGATGTGACCGTACATGGTTGATGTCTAGCTCCTGATACATTAGCAGTGTGGTTTGTCCCTCCTGTGCAATGTAAGTTCAGACTGCTTCTCCTCCCTATCTGCTGGTCCATCTCTCCCTCTGAACTCCCCTCCTCTTCCCCTCTTGTGGGCACCCAAGTTACATCCATAGACACGTCATCATCGACGTCCCCTCTCCCACCACTAACGTTAGAGATCTCGGAGTAGGCAGCAACAGCAGGGACCAATCTCCTTGGGATGATCTGGGTAATGTCGTAATGCTGAGTGGCGGCCGTTGCTACCTTCTCTTCCTGATCCGATGCCAAGAATGGCTGTGCATCGGAAATGTCTTGATGTGATGGATCGGAAAACAATTCCTGTGACTCAAGTGGAGGGTATATGGTGGTGGTGGTATTGTTGTTGGTGGTGTCTTTGGGGGTGCACACAGCCGAGAGTGAAGAGGGTGCAGATAGAGAGGATGAGGAGGGTACAGAAGCAGAAGGCTGAGTGAGCCACTCAACCAAGTCTGGTGAGTCCTTTGAATTGAACGCACCTTCTGCAACTTCGCACTTTGGCTCTGGCCTGGTGCTCCTGCCCTACCCCTACTACCCCTGCGGAAGGGCCTGCCTCTTCCTCTGCCTGTCATTTTTTAAATGACTCGGTGACAAAAGTCTCTAGAGAAGCGAAGTTTATGTGGAAGAAGGTATATAATACCCTGCTTCAATATGTATTTTGGTGGCAACTGGTCTATAATCACACCAGTTAAAAAAAATGTGTTTAAATTTTATCACTGTGTGTAGCAGAGGTGACACAGTGAAAGCAGCTAAATTTCTTCAGTAGTGTATTCTTAGATAACACCCCGCTTCAATATGTGGTTTTGGGGGCCACTGGTCTTCACACCAGTTATAAAAATGTTTTCCTTTAAATTTTCTCACTGTGTGTAGCAGAGGTAACGCAGTGAAAGCGGATACATTTCTTCAGTAGTGTATTCTTAGATAACACCCTGCTTCAATATGTCGTTTTTTGTGGCAACTGGTCTATAATCACACCAGTTTAAAAGAAAAAATGTGTTTAAATTTTCTCACTGTGTGTAGCAGAGGTAACGCAGTGAAAGCGGATACATTTCTTTAGCACAAAAATACACTATTTAAGTAGTATAGTCTTAGATAACACCCCGCTTCAATATGTTGTTTTGGGGGCCACTGGTCTATAATCACACCAGTTATAAAAATGTTTTTATTTAAATTTTCTCACTGTGTGTAGCAGAGGTAACACAGTGAATGCGGTTAAATTTCTGCAGTACCCAAATACACTATTTGAAAAGTATATTCTTACATAACATCCCGCTTCAATATGTCGTTTTGGGGGCCACTGGTCTAGAATCACACCAGTTATAAAAATGTTTTCCTTTACATTTTCTCACTGTGTGTAGCAGAGGTAACACAGTGAAAGCGGATACATTTCTGCAGTACCCAAATACACTATTTGAGTAGTATATTCTTATATAACCTCCCGCTTCAATATGTGTTTTGGGGGCCACTGGTCTATCACACTATCACACCAGTTATAATACTTTTTTCTAATTGCGTTTGTCACTCTTTGTTGTTGTAGTATCGCTGCAGAACCGATCACCAGTCACAATACTGCACTATACAAATCCACTATAATATGCTTTCTATAATAGAAAGTATATTATAAGTGTATTACACCCCTATATACTGCACACCAAACAATAGCACACCTATACCAGTCCTTAAAAGGACTTTTGTGGCCCTATTAGCTAGCAATTTGTGTCCCTAACAGTCTGTCCCTGCTCCACACAGCAACCTCTCCCTACACTGGCAAAAGACAGAATGTAAAATGGCAGCCAGATCAGGTTTATTTATAAGGTAGGGGGTATGTCCATGTGCTGAAACGTCTCAATTGGCTGTCCTGTACCACCAGATGGATGTGTCATGGGTCAAAGTTCTTCACAATGTAAAGAATATGGCGGTCGAGAATATCGCCATTTGTTCACATGTTAGGTGAAAAGCGAATGTGTAAAGTTTGCCGCGAACCGACCGCCGGGCGAACGCAAGGCCATCTCTAATATTCAATAACCTTTCTATACAGTTTTGTCATGTAAAAACTCATTTGCATAAACATGGGCTTATGGGAAAGACATGCAAATAAGCAGAATCTGCCTTGTTTTTCAGCTGTCATAAGACTATGAAAACCAATAGATGGCGCTATGGAGTTATGAACAGCGCCCTCTATTGGTTTCACAGTCTTATGACAAGGCAAATATTCTTGTCAGAAGACTATCAAACCAATAGAGGGCGCTGTTCATAACTCAATAGCGCCCTCTATTGGTTTCATAGTCTTCTGACAAGAATATTAGACTGAATCTTATGACAAGTTTATTAGGGTAGCCTTTTGCATGGAAAATTCGCAATTAGAATATTCGCAATCTACACTAGGATGATATCTGACACTGGGAAAGCTGGGCAATAACTTGCGATTTACACTGAGTGATTACCCAGCTTTTCCAGTGTCAGATATTATCATTGACTTACTACATAATTATTACATAATATTCGCTATATTGCTATATATTCGTTTTTTAGAATATTCGTAATATTAAAATAAATGAATATATAGCAATATAGCAAATATTATGTATTAATTATGTAGTAAGTAAATACGGAATGCACGCGGACGTTATGCGCATTTTTTGCGGATTTGTTTTTTGCAGACCGCAAAATACATACGGTCGTGTGCTTGAGGCCTTATTCTATTATTCAGGGATGCTAGTAAATAGGACAGGTTGAGTAATAACTACTTCTTAGGCTACTTTCACACTTGAGTTTTGTACAGATCCGTCATGGACGGATCCGTTCAGATAATATAAATGTCTGCATCTGTTCAGAACAGATCCGTTTGTATTATCTTTAACATAGCGAAGACAGATTCGTCTTAAACAACATTGAAAGTCAGTGGAGGACGGATCCGTTTTCTATTGCGCTAGATTGTGTCAATGAAAACGGATCACGCAAGCAGCGTTTTGGTGTCCGTCTCCAAAGCAGAATGGAGACTGAACTGATGCATTCTGAGCAGATCCTTTTCTATTCAGAATGCATTAAAATGCAAACTGATCCATTTTAAACCGCTTGTGAGAGCCCTGAACGGATCTCACAAATGGAAAGCCAAAACGCGAATGGGAAAGTAGACTAAGGCCCCTTTTACACGGGCGAGAAGTCCGTGCGGGTACAATGTGTGACGTGAACATGGTTATAAGGGAAAATAATAACATTCTTAATACAGAATGCTTTCTAAAATGTGTCTTTAGGGGTTAAAAAATAAAAAAATAAGTAACTCACCTCATCCTGTTGTTTGCGCAGCCGGCATCTTCTTCTTTCAGGACCTGCCAAAGGACCTTTGATGACATAATAGAAGATTTCTATCTTCATTCTGCAGAACCTGCGCTGACGTCACCGAGTGGTGAGCGTGATTACGTCATCAAAGGTCCTTTGGCAGGTCCTGAGAGATAAAGAAAGAAGATACCGCCTGAGCGAACAACAGGATGAGGTGAGTTAATTTATTTATTTCACTTTTTAACCCCTAAAGCCACATTTTAGTAAGCATCCTTCATTAAGAATGTTATTATTTTCCTTATAACCATGCTATAAGGGAAAATAATAAAATCTACAGAACACCAAACCCGAACTTCAGTGAAGAAGTCCAGGTTCGGGTCTGGGTACCACAGTCAGTTTTTTATCACGCGTGTGCAAAACGCATTACACCCGCACGATAAAAACTGAACATCGGAATGCAATAGCGTACCTACTCGCACGATTTCCCTGATCGCAGACGCAATGCATCCGGACCTACTCCGTCTGCAAGGGGCCTAAATTTACAGATGGTTTGTTGCTGTAAAATGTATGTGTGCGGTGTATCATGAACACCTCATCAAAATTTAACATGTCTAGGCAAGTAGCACATGGAAAACATATGGCTTTGGATGGAGTTACTATTTTAGTATCTTCCTTTAGAAACACCCAGTAACATGACACATAATATATACAATACAGTTCAAACCTTCACTGTTAAGTATAAAGTTTTAACCTAGTTGTATGATGCAATTCTACTAAATGTATAGAATGAAATTAAAACAGATTCATGTCAAATCTTATTTTGTAGATCAATCCAGAAATACAAAATGGGCATTTTACTTTTCATGAAGTATATGATGTTTTTCTTCAATGTACTCATATTTGTAAGTATCCAATTTCTGAATTATATAAAGTAGAAAATTCCATATGTATGGTATATAAAATGTGTGCAAAGTACTGTATGAGCACTAAAATATTAATGCATGATTTCATACATTTGCCCCTAATAGCACGATGATTTCACAACAGTATGTGTGTATGTCTATAGAACTGTACTTTTTACATAAGTGTTAAGTATGTTGCTCTAAGAAAGCATCCATTTTTGAAGGCATCAGCTGTTCCTGCTGTGATCACCTCCTGTTGCCTTGTTGCCTTTGGAGACTGAACATTTTCTTCTCCAGCATCCCCTTTTGAGGGGATTTTACATGCAATAGCTTTGCACCATATTTATTTTTGTATTGGCAAGATGATTAAATCTGACTATTTGCTTTTGACTTATGATTATGGAACCTCTAGAAAAGACTGAAAGTAATTTGGCCATAGAAACACGATAAACTAAGGTGTGTCTTGTAATTAGCATCATAGGTGTCTTCAAACGTTTAAGGCCTCCAGCACGCAAACGTATTATTATTCCGTGTCTGTTCAGGTACTCTATGTGCATTCCGTTTCGGTAAATAGAACATGTCCTATTATTGTCCACCTTAAGGACAAGGACAGTACTGTTCTATGAAGGGCCATACGGCTGTGAGCAAGAGGCTTAACTAAGTTCACACTTCAGTTATTTTGTTCAATTATTTCTAGAAATTAGCAAATTTCTCAAAAATTTGATTCAGTCGGTTCGCCGAATTTTCCGAAAAGATTCAATCTGAATTAATTTGTGGCGAAATTGCGGAAAAAAAGGCTATTTCCTGGCTGCAGAGAGCCTGTATAGTGGTGTAGAACACTGTGCCTCGCAGTAACACGCATAGTGAGTCTGCTGTGGTAGTGAAACAATACTGTGAGTCCGTATGACATGCATACTTCACTTCTTTGTGCAGTTACTGAGTTAAAACTGAAGAAATAACTCAAGTGTGAACCTTACAGGTCGATGTTAGCGTCAGGTATAAAGAACCGTGCAGAGGCCTGAGATCCCACTATAGCGCGAAAGAATGCACTTCTTTTATACCGCCGTCAGCTGATTTCACATAGATGTCAACAGAACCTGTTCTATTAAAAGGAATCTGTCACCTCTTTTTACCCTATAGAGATGTGGACATGCATGGCTAGATCACCGCTATCATGTCCGCAATATACTTGTATCATATCTCTGTGTGGTTTTATTTAGGGGAAAAAAATGATCTTATATATATGCAAATGAGCCTGGTAAGGAGCCCAAGGGGCTGTACTAACCGTTCTGGAGCCCAATCACACCCCCCTGTGAAGGAGCCCAGCACAGCCTGTAAACAGCAATCTCCTCCTTGCTCACAAAGTCAGATCGCTGTAATCTTGCGATGCGCAAGCTCGCGCATGCGCAGTTCCTTCCCTAAGGCCGATGCCAGCACAAGGAAGGAATCGTGAGATTACGGCGATCTGACTTCGTGAGCAAGGAGGAGATTGCTGTTTACAGGTGGCGCTGGGTCCCTTCACAGGGGGGCGTGACTGGGCTCCAGAACGGTTAGTACAGCCCCTTGGGCTCCTTACCAGGCTCATTTACATATATATAAAATCATTTTTTCCCCTAAATAAAACCACACAGAGAAATGAGACAAGTATATTGTGGACATGCTAGCAGCGATCTAGCCATGCATGTCCGCATCTCTATAGGGTAAAAAGAGGTGACAGAATCCCTTTAAACGCTTATACAAGTAGAGCCCCTCTGACCGAGTGGAGAGGGTGTCAGCAGTAAGTTTATGTTGATCGCAAATATTCTAATCGGAAATTTTTCTCGCGAATATCGTCACTTCGAGAATTCATGAAGATCTAGAATATAGTGCTATATCTTGGTAATCGTGAATATTCTAGATTTTTTTTCATCAGTACCCTCACTGCTTCTTGCTTGTGGGCCAATGAGAAGGCTGCAATGTCTTTGTCACAGCTTAGCAACATCCCTAGCAACCAATAGGAAAGTTGCCTACCCCTTACTATATAGGAAACTCACCAGCAGCCATTTTCTGCTGTTTTTTGCAATTCTTAGAGAAAGAGAGCAGTGTCATTGCTGTGCTCTGTGCTTTACTAATTCATCTGGATCCTTATTCAATACATTAGATAGTTAGTTAGCTCATATATATAATACAGATAGTTAATAGGAGATAGACCGTGTAGGTTAGATAGTGATATAGTGTAGCTCCAGTGCAGGGTGTTGGGTAGTGTGATAGGAATTACTGTGCTGTAATAGGGATAAGTGTCTTTGTCTTTTGTCTTTAGGGTATTGCGGGAACTACCTGCCGAATCCGGAAATCTGTAAACAGATCTCTTATATTTTTTTAATCCGGATCTGTTAGACTTATGCATTGAAATACTGGATCCATCTTCCCGGTACCATCCAGAATAACGGATCCGGTATTAAATATTTTCAAAGCTAGGAAGAACTGCGCATGCGCAGACCAGAAAACTGGATTCGGCGATGCAGCAATTTCCGGAACACTTGGTACCGGATCCGGCATTAATACATTTCAATGGAAATGAATGCCGGATCCAGAAAGTGCGGTAGTGTTCCGGGATTTGGGGTAGAAAAAATACGAACATGCTCTATATTTTTGCGGAACGGAGGGATTGCGGACCCATTCAAGTAAATAGGTCTGCGATCCCCAATCCAGACCTATTGACTTGAATGGGTTCGCGATCCTTCCGTTCCGCAAAAATATAGAGCATGTTCTATTTTTTTGTGATGCGGAGGCACAGAACAGAACCCCAGAAAGAACTCCGTAGTGCTTCCGTAGTGTTCCGTTCCATGCTTCCATTCCACATCTCTGGGTTTGATGACGCTATGAAATAAATAGGTCCGCATCTGTGATGCAGAATGGCAACGGAACAGTGCTCGTGTATTGCGGATCCGCAAATGCGGTCCGCAATACGGGAAGGGGACACCAACGGTCATGTGAACGAGCTCTTAGTCATTAATATCTACTCAGCCCTGAATAAATGTGAAGTTGCATGTTTTACGCCAAAAATATCCAAATTATTAGTGCCGATTTGCACAATCACTAATATATTGGAGCACTCTACCTGCATATACAGCTACTGTTCTTCCATGCATGCGAAATGCAATCTAAAACAGTGCTGTAATGTAAAATTACTTTCAGTGATCAGGAGTTCTTCCTCACAGTCACAAAAGTTGCTGCCAACCATTTTCTACCAAAATTTTTTGCATAAGTGAGCCACACCTGTATTGCGCGTGCAATACACGCACATTACATTTTCGCAATCAAGAAAATAATGACTGGAGATCACAAATTCTAGAATTTGCGTATTTAGGGTGAATATTAGGCCCAAAATTTGAGAATCATTGCGAAAATGAATATTGCCTATGCTGCTCATCACTATTCTTCTGAGCCATCAGAACAATAACCCCCAAAAAAGGACCCTGTCTGATGAGCATCTGCCTTCATTTGGTGAGTATTTGGTCAGTAATCCATCAGTAATGCTAATGCCCCCCCAAAAAAACAGGGGACCATACAGGCCTTACAACTTCTAAACACACAGGATCCGTTGTGTGTCTCATTTTTTCTTTTCTGACAGATCAGAGGAAGGGTCAAATAAATGATGATGTCAACCAGGCCAAAAAGGCAAAATAGTGGCCCAGTCATGAAGTGGGGAGGATGCGATCAGCATGAGGAGGTCACAGAGTGACACAATGACAGAGAATGGAGGTAGCAACAGCAGCATTAGGAGGCAACAGAGTGGCAAGGTGACATAGTGTTTAGGTAGCTGCAGCATCAGGAGACCACAGAGTGGCACAATGACAGAGTTTGAAGATGGCAGAAGCAGCATGAGCAGGCCACAGAGTGGCTAGGTGATATAGTGTTGAGGTATCAGCAGCATCAGGAGAGCACACAGTGGCAAGGTGACATAGTGTGGAGGTGGCAGAAGCATCAGGAGACCGCAGAGTGGGAAAGTGACATAGTGGGGAGGTGGCATCAGCATCAGGAAACCACAGAGTGCCAAGGTGACATAGTGTGGAGGTAGCAGCAGCATAAGGAGACCACAGAGGGGCACAATAACAGAGTTTGGAGGCATTAGGAGGCCACAGAGTGGCAAGGTGACAAAGGGTTGAGGTAGCAGCAGTAACATCCCTAGCCACAGAGTGGCAAGGTGACATACAGTAGTGTGGAGGTGTCAGCAGCATCAGAAGACCACAGAGTGGGAAGGTGACATAGTCTGGAGGTGGCAGTAGCATCAGGAGACCACAGAGTGGCACAATGACAGAGTTTGGAGTTGGAAGCAGCAGCATGAGGAGGCCACATAGCGGCTAGGTGATATAGTGTTGAGGTAGCAGCAGTATCAGGAGACCACACAGTGGCAAGGTGACATAGTGTGGAGGTGGCAGCAGCATCAGAAGACCACAGAGTGGGAAGGTGACATAGTGTGGAGGTGGCAGCAGCATAAGGAGACCACAGAGTGGCAAGGTGAAATAGTGTGGAGGTGGTAGCAGAATCAGGAGCAGAGTGGCAAGGTGACATAGTATGGAGGTGGCAGAAGCATAAGAAGCAGAGTGGCAAGGTGACATAGTGTGGAAATAGCAGCAGCATCCAGAGACCACAGATTGGCACAATGACTTTGGTGGCAGCAGCGGAATGAGGAGGCCACAGAGTGGCAAGGTGACAGTGTTGAGGTAGCAGCAGCATCAGGAGACCACAGAGTGGTAAGGTGACATAGTGTTGAGGTGGCAGCAGCATCAGGAGACCACAGTTTGATCTGATGACAGAGTGCGGAGGTGACAGCAGCATCAGGAGACCACAGAGTGACCCGATGGCAGAGTAGGGAGGTGGGTGGCACTAACAGTACCCGCTAACGATGGTGGGTGTAAGAAGGAGCACTTGGCATCAGGCGGGTGGCAGCATCAGAATAGTACCTTAGGCAAGTAGCCAGAAGAAACTGGTCTCTATTGTCAAGGTTTGGGTGAGGCAGCATGAATGATATATTCTGATGCATCAGGCATTTGTGGGTGGAAATCCTGGCTGATCCACGCCTGATTCATCTTGACAAAGGTCAGTCTCTCCACATTTTGGGTGGACAGGCAAGTTCTCCTTGGGGTAACTATGGCCGCCGCAGCACTAAACACACGCTCTGATGCCACACTACTGGCCGGGCAGGACAGCTTTCCCAAGTCAAACTCGGCCAGTTGCGGCCACAAATCCAGTTTGGCTGTCCAGTAGTCCAGCGGATCTTCTTTATGTGGGATGGCAGGGTGCTGTCCAAGTTCAGGTTCTGCTCCAGGTCTAGCTGCTGCTGCTGCTGGTGAGTAGTTTATCCACTAGGAGGATTAGGAAAGCTGCTCATTAGAAAGAAGTGAATCTAATTTGCACCGAATCCGAATTTCCTTGCGCTTCGTGGTAACAAATCAATTTTTTTCCCAAAATGGCTGCTGCACATGTGAGGACATGGAGCAAGGAACTCTGGGAACGAGGGGTCATCCATAATGCCATGCATGCAGCCAGCCAGCCAGCCCTGTGATGTCACAGCCCTATAAATTGCCTCAGCCATCTTGGATTCAGACATTTTCCAGTGTACTTAGTGCAGGGAGAGACATCAGCAGATGCTAGGGACAGTGCTAGGAAAGACTTCATTGTGCTAAAAAAAACCGATTTAAAAGCTCAGGGAAAGATTATTCAAGGTGTAGGGAAAGGATAGGGAGGAATCATTCCACAGCATTTATGTAGAACAGGATTCAGTAGGGGAGGTTACAGCCTAGGTAATAGGAACAATCCTATTACACCTTGCTGCACTGACTGGGGATCCAAATTGCAATTATACAGCTCTGTAATTCCAACAAACTGTTCTTGTTATTGGGGTGCACGTGCTGTTTGATACAGCCATTAACAGGGTTTCTTACAAGGAAATATTTCTATATCTTATTTGCCCTTGTGTGGTGCAGTTATAGGTTCTAAAGCATTTCTTGGCTTGTAGTAGTGGAAAAAAGACTTATTAGCCGTTGTGTGGCAAAGTGCGAAAATTACAGCCCTTTTTGGCGTGTATTAGTGGCACACAAAAAATTATTTGCCATTCAGCGTGGCAGTTACGGTATATGTTCTAAAGCCCTTTCTGTCATGTATTAGTGGCAAAAGGAAAATATATTTGCTTTTCAGCAGTGCAGTTATACAGTTGCAAGAACAAGTATGTGAACCCTTTGGAATGATATGGATTTCTGCACAAATTGGTCATAAAATGTGATCTGATCTTCATCTAAGTCACAACAATAGACAATCACAGTCTGCTTAAACTTATAACACACAAATAATTAAATGTTACCATGTTTTTATTGAACACGCCATGTAAACATTTACAGTGCAGGTGGAAAAAGTATGTAAACCCCCTAGACTAATGACATCTCTAAGAGCTAATTGGTGTGAGGTGTCAGCCAACTGGAGTCCAATCAATGAGATGAGATTGGAGGTGTTGGTTACAGCTGCCCTGCCCTATAAAAAACACACACCAGTTCTGGGTTTGCTTTTCACAAAAAGCATTGCCTGATGTGAATGATGCCTAACACAAAAGAGCTCTCAGAAGAACTATGATTAAGAATTGTTGACTTGCATAAAGCTGGAAAGGAAAGTCTCTCCAAAAGCCTTGCTGTTTATCAGTCCACAGTAAGACAAATTGTCTATAAATGGAGAAAGTTCAGCAGTGCTGCTACTCTCCCTTACAGGCCGTCCTGTAAAGATGAATACTAGAGCACAGTGCAGACTGCTCAATGAGGTGAAAAAGAATCCTAGAGTGTCAGCTAAAGACTTACAAAAGTCTCTGGCATATGCTAACATCCCTGTTAGCGAATCTAGGAAACGTAAAACACTAAATAAGAATGGATTTAAATGGAGGATACCCCAGAGGAAGCCACTGCTGTCCAAAAAACACATTGCTGCACGTTTACAGTTTGCACAAATGCACCTGGATGTTCCACAGCAGTACTGGCAAAATATTCTGTGGACAGATGAAACCAAAGTTGAGTTGTTTGTAACAGCAGGGCAGCCAATCAACAAGCTTTTAAGCTGTGTTCCCTTAGAAGCCATCACAGCCATGTCTACTAATGGCATGGCTGTGATTGCCGGGGGAGACTTTGTGATCTAGCCTCTATATAAGCTGGATCACGTATAGCACCGCCCATCAGCAGGTAGCTGAAGTGAGGGACAGTGTTAGTGCGATTTTTTTTGTGTGGATGCGATACACCATCTTTGCACCCCTGACACAGAAAGATAATCACAAATCTGGCTGTTAATTCTGTGGGTGACCTACAGCGATTTTTTTTGTGTGGGTGTAATGCAACATTGTACTTTGTACCCCTGACATACAATTATAATAATTAATCCGTCTGTTAGTTAGGTGCATGTCATATATCCCTTTATTGCGTTAAGTACAACTGCACTGCGTAGGTGACAGGGAAATTGATATAGTTAATCCGTCTGTTAGTTAGGTGCACATCATATACCCATTTATTGCGTGAAGTACACCTACACTGCATACGTGACAGGAAAAATAATATAGTTA
Source organism: Bufo gargarizans (assembly GCF_014858855.1). Classification (NCBI taxonomy): domain Eukaryota; kingdom Metazoa; phylum Chordata; class Amphibia; order Anura; family Bufonidae; genus Bufo; species Bufo gargarizans. The sequence continues at coordinate 332,618,271 of NC_058082.1, read as the reverse complement.
ATCTGTCTGTTAGTTCAGTGGGTGACCTCAAAGAATGAGGAGAGCATCAAATAAGGGAAGTGGCCCTGGTCGTGGTGCTGCTGGGTTTGGTGGAGCTCCAGTTGCAGGGAGAGGACGTCGTCGATCTGTGCCATCTACACACCCAAATTAAACACTTTCCTCAGGTGTACGTAGGCGACAGAACTTTCAGCGTTATTTTGTAGGCCCCTAATACCTGTGTACGAATGGTGAGGCCAAAATAAGTACAGGTGGTAGTAGATTGGATGTCTGACAGTGCCTCAGGTTCCTTCACATTGTCTCCCACCCAGTCCCCTGCAGAATGGGCACCTGCAGCCCATGGGCATCTGTCTTTCTCCACCACCCCCTTGCAAATCAGCCAAGCCGTCTGAGCCCCAAGTCATGCAGCAGTCTCTTATGATTTTTGATGACTCTACTGGCAGGCTTTCCAAGGGCCGTCCACATAGCCCTGCTCCAGAAGTTGAAGAGATTGAGTGCACTCATGCCCAACCACTTATGTTTCAGGATGTGGACATGGGAGGACCTCCGCAGCACATCTCTGATGATGACGAAACACAGGTGCCAACTGCTGCGGCTTTCTGCAGTGTGCAGACTGGCAAGGAGGGCAGGGGTAAAGACTGGGTGGAAGATGATGTGGAGGATGATGAGGTCCTCGACCCCACATGGAATTAAGGTCATGTGACGTGTGCAGTTCGAAGGAAGAGGTGGTGGTCACACAGCACCAGCTGCAAAAGAGGGAGCAGGGTGCAAAAGCAGAGTGGCCGTCCCCTAGCCAGTACACCTGCTACTGTCCACCGCACCCAGGGACTGATCACACCAAAGCCGGCTCCAAGGAGTTCCCTGGTGTGGCAGTTCTTCAGACAATGTGCTGATGACAAAACGCGAGTGGTTTGCACGCTGTGCAATCAGAGCCTGAAGTGTGGCATAAATGTTCTAAACCTGAGCACCACCTGCATGACCAGGCATCTAAAGGCAAAGCACGAGCAGCAGTGGAGTCAACACCTCAAAAACCACAAAAGATCTCCGGCTCCTCCTGGTCCCTCTTCTGCTGCAGTCTCTGCCTCCTCCTGGTCTCTCTTCTGCAACAGCCACCCCGCAAGCAGGGGATGTGGCAGCAACGCCACCACGTCCGTCACCAAGCATCCCCACAATGTCCCATGGAAGGGTTCAGCTGTCCATCTCCCAAACACTGGAGAGAAAGAGGAAGTACCCCCTTACCCTCCTGCGATCCCTGTCCCTGAATGCCAGCATTTCAAAATTCCTGGCCTTTGAAATGCTGTAATTCCATCTGGTGGACTTATGGCGGTGGCTGTCCCACAGTACGTGGTTCCCCTGCACAACCAAGTGGCGGACAAAATCAGGTGTGCACTGCGCAACGCCAACTGTGGCAAGGTCCACATGACCACCGATATGTGGACCAGTAAACAGGGGCAGGGACGTTATATCTCCCTAACTGCACACTGGGTAAGTGCAGCAGCGGCTGAGCCTGAGGCGGATAGCAGTTTGGCGCATGTCCTTCCGCCACCGAGGATTGCAGGACGTTTCTCTTTGCCTCCTGTTGCCTCCTTCTCCTACTCTGCCTTCTCCTCTACCGCCTCCTCATCTGGTCAGCGTAACACCTTCACAACCAACTTCAGCACAGCCAGGGGGAAACGACAGCAGGCTGTTATGAAACTCATCTGTTTGGGGTAAAAAAAAAAAACACAGCGCAGGAGCTGTGGACGGGCATCGAACAACAAACCGATGAGTGGTTGGTGCCACTGAGCCTCAAGCCCGGCCTGGTGGTGTGCGATAATTAGCAAAATCTCTTAGCAGTTCTGGGCCTAGTCGGTTTGACGCACATCCGTTGCCTGGCGCATATGCTGAATTTGGTGGTGTAGAGGTTTCTGAAAAATTACCCTGATATGTCATAGCTGTTACAGGAAGTGCGGTCCATCTGTGCACGCCTTCGGCGTTCTCACCCTACAGCTGCTCGCCTGTCAGCGCTGCAGTGTAACTGCGGCCTTCCCAATCACTGCCTCATATGCGACGTGCCCACAAGATGGAACTCCACCTTGCACATGCTGGAGAGATTCTGCGAGCAGCAGCAGGCGATAGTGGAGTTTCAGCTGCAATAACAGCACCACTTCACCACCAATGAGTGGGCCTCCATGTGGGAAGTGTGTGCTGTGTTGCGCTGTTTCAAGTACTCCACCAACATGGTCAGTTTCGATTATGCAGTCCTCAGCATTACTATCCCACTTCTATGTCTCCTTGAAAAAAACTCTTCGGGCAATGATGGAAAAGGATGTGGCACAGGAGGAAGAGGAGGAGGAAAAGGGAACATTTCCACAGTTATCAGGCCAGTCATTCACAAGTGGCTCGGAGGGTGGGTTCCTGCACCAACAGAGGCCAGATACACATTTGTCCAGCCACAGCACAGTTCTGGAGTAGAAGAAGGATGATGATGATGATGATGAGGAACTGTGTTCACAGCAGGTTGGCACCTAAAGCAGCTCATGGCCATCACTGGAGTGTGGATGGGGAGATACAGACAACACAGATGATACACTTCCCACAGAAGACAGCTTGTCGTTGCCTCTGGGCAGCCTGGCACACATGAGTGACTACATGCTACAGTGCCTGCACAATGACCGCTGAGTTGCCCACATTCTAACCAGTGCTGATTACTGGGTGGCCACCCTGCTGGATCCCCACTACAAGGACAATGTGCCGTTCTTAATTCCGTCACTGGAGCGTGATCGGAAGATGCGCGAGTACAAACTCACACTGGTAGACACGCTGCTGAATGGCAGGGGGGGCTTATCACAGACAAGCGCAGCCAACTGTCCACAGCCAATGTGGACAAGTTCACATTCATTAAAATGAACCAGGCATGGATCCCACAGGACTTGTTCATACCTTGTGCAGAATAGACAAGTATACCGGCTGCACCCAACCATTTCCCAATGTTTTGGGGTCTTCCCAAATGTATAAAAAAATGTAAAAAAATAAAATACAAAAATAGTGTTGGCTACCTCCTCCTCAACAACCTCTTCCACCGCCACATCCACCGCCCCCTCAACCTCCTACACTTCTGGCAAACCTTAACTTCCAGGTGTTCACTCAACCCTATTCTAAAGCTCTTTTTGTCGTATATTAGTGGCAAAATAAAAATATATTTGCCTTTCAGCGGTGTAGTTATGTTATAAAGCCCTTTGTAAGACACTCTCCTGTTTCGTGGTCCAATGGGGCACCCAGGAATTCCGGTTCCAACTCCTTTGCGGGCAGATGCGATCGCATATCTATGCTGGGCCGCTTGAGCGTCCGCGTGCATGCTTGAGAGGAGGTTCGCAAAGGGTTACGCTGCCGAACGTATGCGCATCTTATTCGCTACGCTTGCCGCTGATGGGGAATATATCTGTACATAAACTGTAGTAGATTAGAGGGCAGGCATGGGTTAAGTGATCAATGGCCAGCTAAGACTGCACATTCACATTCTTCCAGACTATCTGTGCATGACCTCTGACTTCCCCAATCCATCACTAGAGATTGCCTGTGGGAAACTTCTATGTGGAACAGTTAGTCTAGTGTTGGACCTCGGATCAGACCTTGGAAATTTCTCGTCCCTAGGTACTACGTTACACTGACTATTTCTATGCATAGGAAATTTGGCCTGGTCTGGCTGTCCCTTGTGAGTTTTCCTGCACAAGTTATTATTGGAGCCAGCGTGGAGCCAGCAAGTCGCTAGCGTGGCTGGTAGTCAGCAGGGTGGCAGCAGTGGGAGGTCGGTAGCCAAACATGCCTGGGGTAGACCACCTGCTTCACAGGAGCCTACCTGCTCGGAAATTAGTGGTGCACGGGTTCACTGAAGCAGGGGCGGTAGCATTCAGTCAGTGTGTAGTGTTGGGAGTGAAATCACCTACTCGGCGGTGTGGCAGATTTTTGTTAAGCCACCTGTCACGAGGGTATCGAGAACCACGCCTGACTCCGTTATACCCGGGGTCAGGAAGTCGCAGCGGTTGGCCGCACGCTCTATTTAAGATAAGGCTGTTTTCCTTATGGTAGCTTTCTGGGTTTGCTTTGCAAACCCTTTTGGCTCACTCAGGGATCCGTAGCTCCTTCTCCTCAGCTGTTGCTTGTCCAGCACTCCCAAACCTCCTTATATTCCTGTCTCACACTTCTCTGGTTGCCAGAGATAGAGCTTCCTGCCTGGACATCTATTCCGACCCACTGGAGCTGTGTGGCTGCGTTCTCTGATTGTTGATGCAGAACGCTACCCTCCGGATCCCTGTTGGACCTTTTTGGACTGCTGTGGTTGCCCACCTGGGTGTATGTGTTTGTCTGTATTTGTCTGTCCTCTCCCTGGTGTTTCCCTCTTAGTGCAGTGGTGCGGACTAGCGATCCCACCGGCCCGTTCACTATCTAGGGCTCATTTCAGGGAAAGCCAGGGTTTAGGCACGTGATCGCCGCACGGATGAGGAACCCGTCTAGGGACGTCAGGGCAGTCAGGTGCCAGCCGCAAGGTGAGTTAGGGGTCACCACCTTTCCCTCTCCCTTGGGCAGGGATTTCCCTGTTTTCCTCCCTGTGCGTGACGTCGGTCATTACACCACCGAAGGGAGTGAACATGGCCATTGTCATGTCCTGCTCAGGCTATGTGCCGAGGTCTGCCAGGTTAGCAGCACGTGTGTAGCCTTTTTGTTTTTGTTTAGAAATTGAGCTATATCCGCCTCCCTTCAGGTGCACTGGGTGGAGTCATTGGTTTAAGTTTAAATTACGCCCACTCCCAGTGTCCTGTGCGGGTTATAACTTCTGTCTGGCTCAGAGGAAGGAAGGATTTGCTGTTCCTGCTCAGTACAAGATAAGTTGGTTTTGTTTTCTTGTGGTTGTCCGTCTAGGCTGTTAGAGAGACGCCTGCCCCCACCAGGTCCTGAGGGAGCAGGCTGCCTCTTTCCCCCTTTCACCATCTTAGGGATTTTAGGGAATGAATCTTCAGCCTAGGCACGAGGACACGTTCCTTCCCACCTTCAGGGTCTGAATGTGGGCATAGAAGTCTAGGGAGAGCTGGTAGGGATTTGTCAGGAGGTGACCTCTATCCCCAGCTTCTTGCCTAGACACTTGTTTGTTTATATCCTGTGTATATTGTATCCTGTCTGCTGTGACAGCCATATGTAGAATCTGTGGGCAGAAGGTGAAGCCTGGCCAGGGTGCCAATGTTGGCACCACGGCACTGCGTCAACATATGCAGCGTCACCATAAAGTGGTCTGGGAGAACCGTGGCTCCGAAGTGGTGATCCGGCCTGCCTGCATCACCCAGTGGCACGCACCCGGTTTTAGGCAGTCAAGGCTCCACCACCTCAGCTGAAGGGAGCTATCTGTCCTTCCCATCATCTGCTGGTACTGATGCTCCTTCTCCTCCTACTCCTCGTCAGTCATTCCATCAGCAATCGATCACCGACGCGATTGCCAAGAGACAATAGTATGTGTGCACTCATCCAATGGCGCAGAAGCTGAATGTGCTCCAGTCCAAGTTGCTGGTGCTGCAGTCCATCTCTTTCCAAGGGACAGGAACAATACATGTCCTTTATGGCGCACTGGGTGAATGTGGTTCCTGCACAGCCACACCAGTAACTTGGCTAGGTGACACCGCTTCTGCTTCCACGTTGCCACGCTGTTGGTCCTGCGACAATGTCCGCCTCTGCCTCCTCATCCTCCACCGTGTCCTCAGCATCCACTGCAGGAACAATTCACAGTGCCCCTCCAGCATACCACATGTGCAGGGCACGGTGGTGTCACGCTGTTCTGCACCTCATTTGCCTGGGCGAAAATAGTCACACAGGGAAAGAGCTGCTCTGTGTCCTTCATCAAGAAATCAAATCCTGTCTTTCTCCGTGACAATTTTAAATCGGAGCTATGGTGACCGACAACGGGAAGAACATGGTGCCGGTGCTGCGTCAAGGATGCGCCCGGCAAGGCACAAGTGTTCAATCTGGTTGGCAAGCGGTTCGTTAAGTCTTCCACCCATCTGCAAGAAATCCTAAAAATGGCCAGGAAACTTTGCATGCACTCGTACACCGCAAAGCACACCCTCCTTGAGCTGCAGCACCAGAACGGCATCCCCCAACATAGGCTGACATGCGACGTTTCCACCCGTTGGAATTTCACCCTCCATATGTTGGACCGACTATACGAACAGAGGCCATAAACGATTTCCTAATGATCCAAGCGGACATGAGTACTCTCTTTGATGTCAGCCAGTGGCAGCTCATGCGTGACACCTGACGTTTGCTCAGGCCCTTGGAGGAGGCCATGTTATTTGTCAGTCACCAGGAATATGGGATGAACAACGTAATTCCACTGCTTTATGTCCTGGAACAGATGCTGGTAAATCTGGCTGGTCAGGGGACTGGAGATGTGGCGCCTAGATCTCACGGCCATATGAGCCCTGTGCGGGCTGAACTGGAGGAGGAGGAGGAGGATATTGGAGCACAAGAAATGTGTAGTGAAATGGGTGGTTTTTCCACACAGGTGACATGAGAGGAGGAGCAGGAGCAGCCAGGGGAGCTACAGGGGGATGAGGAAGACGAGGCAGAGGACCCAGAAACACTGTGGCAGTATGTAGTGGAGATGGAGGCAGGGAGTCCTTCCGAGTCACTTGTGTAAATGGCTTGATGCATTCTCACTTGCTTGCGTAGTAACAGCCAAATTGTTACCATTCGGCAGATGGATGACTTCTGGCTCTCCACTTTGTTGGACACTCACTACAAGTTCAAAATGGGGGCCTTTTTTTTACACCTGCTGAGAAGGAGGACAAACTGAACTACTATAGAGACATCCAATGTAGTGAGTTGGCTGCTGCCTATCTGCGCCATCGTCCATCCTCTTGCAGGTCTGATCGGGGGGCTCTCGTTCCACTGCCATGGCTGCTGCGGTGGGGTGGGGGGTAGGATCAGTTCAAAAAATCATATTTTACATTGTTGGATCTTAACAAGGTTCCAAGTAGAGCTTCAACATGCAACAAGAAGAAATGAGAGTGAGACAAAACATTTCTTGAGCATTCAATTAATTGAAAATAACGATTAAACTAACACAGGCGGTTTTTCAGCTGATCCAAATTTTAGGACCACATGCCTTTAAAAGGCCAAATCTGTGCAAAGATGTGGATTCATTGTCATTTTCTGTCAGGTAGTCACAAGTTGCGATGGCAAAGGCAAAAAAACTCTCCCTTTTTGAACGTGGTCGGGTTGTTGAACTGCATAAGCAGGGTCTCTCACAGCGTGCCATCACTGCTGAGGTGGGAAGCAGTAAGTCAAGTGAAAGACCCAAAAAAATGTCACTAGCACTGAGCCGGAGGATCCAATTGGTTGTCCGTCAAGACACTGGACGATCCTCGACCCAAATTAAGGCCCGTACTGACTGCAGCCCCATAATCATCAGACGGCATCTGAGACTGAAGGGCTTCAAAAACAAAAAACATCTTCAAAGACCTTGTCTCCTTGAACGCCACAGAACTGCTCATTTGGACTTTGCAAGAGAGCACCAAACATGGGACATTCAAAGGTTGAAGAAAGTTTTATTCTCTGATGAGAAAAAATTTAACCTTGATGGTCCTGATGGTTTCCAACGTTACTGGCATGACAAGCAGATCCCACCTGAGATGTTTTATACGCGCCACAGTGGAGGGGGCGCCATAATGGTCTGGGGTGCTTTCTCCTTCAGTGGAACCATGGAGCTTCAGGAAGAGCAGGGGCGTCAAATGGCCGCTGGCTATGTCCAGATGTTGCAGAGAGCATTCCTCATGACTGAGGGCCCTCGTCTGTGTGGTAATGACTGGGTTTTTCAACAGGACAACGCTACAGTACACAATGGCCGCAGGACAAGGGACTTCTTCCAGGAGAATAACATCACTCTTTTGGCCCATCCTGCGTGTTCCCCTGATCTAAATCCAATTAAGAACCTTTGGGGATGGATGGCAAGGGAAGTTTACAAAAATGGACAACAGTTCCAGACAGTAGATGGCCTTCGTGCGGCCGTCTTCACCACTTGAAAAAATGTTCCCACTCACCTCATGGAAACGCTTGCATCAAGCATGCCGAAACAAATTTTTGAAGTGATCAACAATAACGGCGGAGCTACTCATTACTGAGTTCATGTTTGGAAGTTGGAGTTCTGTTTTGGGGGGGGTTTATTTTTTTTTTGGGAGGTGTGGTCCTAAACTTTTGATCAGCTGAAAAACAGCCTGTTTCAGTTTATTTGTTGTTTTCATTAAATTAAATGCTCAAAAAATGTTTTGTTTCACTCCCATTTCTTCTTGTTGCATGTTGAAGCTCTACTTGTAACCTTGTTAAGATCCAGCCATGCTAAATATGATTTTTTTGCCATTTTTCAAGTGGTCTTAAACTTTTGATCAGGACTGTATTCTACATTTATTTTAATTTTTTTACTTGAAAAATCGGCAAGGTAATGATCGCGTAATATGCGAATATTACGCGATCAATACAGACGTGGGTCAAAAACTAATATATAGCACTATAGAATACAGTGCTATATATTCGTTTTTTAGAATATTTGTCATTTTATTTTCCATCTGAAGTCATGATTCCTCCCTGCTTAAGTTACTTAATCATGACTTCAGATGGAAAAAAATGAAGAATATTAAAAAAACGAATATATAGAGCAATATAGCTAATATAGTGCTATATTGATTTTTCTGAATATTCATAATATTTTAAAATAAGAATATATAGCAATATAGTGAATATAAAAAAAAACAATATAGAGCAATTTAGCTAATATAGTGCTATAATCTTTTTTTTATAGTCGTAATTTTTTTCCAATCTGAACTTAAGATGAGAAAAAAAATTGCAACTATTAGACAAAGAAGATTATAGCACTATATTAGCTAAATTGCTCACCATTTGTTTGTTTTTTATATTTGCTATATTGCTATATATTCTTGTTTTAGAGTATTGCAAATATTATAAAAAACAAATATAACACTATATTAGCTATATTGCTCTAAATATTAGTTTTTTAGAATATTCGTAATTTTTCCCATCTAAAGTAATAATTCCTCCCTGCTTAAGTTGCTTGTGCGCCAATGACTCATTGGCCCACAAGCAAGAAGCAGGGAGTAGAGTTGAGCGAACACCTGGATGTTCGGGTTCGGGAAGTTCGGCCGAACATCCCGGAAATGTTCGGGTTCGGGATCCGAACCCGATCCGAACTTCGTCCCGAACCCGAACCCCATTGAAGTCAATGGGGACCCGAACTTTTCGGCACTGAAAAGGCTGTAAAACAGCCCAGGAAAGAGCTAGAGGGCTGCAAAAGGCAGCAACATGTAGGTAAATCCCCTGCAAACAAATGTGGATAGGGAAATGAATTAAAATAAAAATTAAATAAATAAAAATTAACCAAAATCAATTGGAGAGAGGTTCCATAGCAGAGAATCTGGCTTCCCGTCACCCACCACTGGAACAGTCCATTCTCAGATATTTAGGCCCCGGCACCCAGGCAGAGGAGAGAGGTCCCGTAACAGAGAATCTGTCTTCATGTCAGCAGAGAATTAGTCTGCATGTCATAGCAGAGAATGAGGCTTCACGTCAGCCACCACTGCAACAGTCCATTGGCATATATTTAGGCCCAGCACACACACAGGCAGAGGAGAGAGGTCCCGTAACAGACAATCTGGCTTCATGTCAGCAGAGAATCAGTCTGCATGTCATAGCAGAGAATCAGGCTTCACGTCAGCCACCACTGCAACAGTCCATTGGCATATATTTAGGCCCAGCACACACACAGGCAGAGGAGAGAGGTCCCGTAACAGAGAATCTGGCTTCATGTCAGCAGAGAATCAGTCTGCATGTCATAGCAGAGAATGAGGCTTCACGTCACCCACCACTGCAACAGTCCATTGGCATATATTTAGGCCTAGCACACAGGCAGAGCAGAGAGGTCCCGTAACAGACAATCTGGCTTCATGTCAGCAGAGAATCAGTCTGCATGTCATAGCAGAGAATGAGGCTTCACGTCAGCCACCACTGCAACAGTCCATTGGCATATATTTAGGCCTAGCACACAGGCAGAGCAGAGAGGTCCCGTAACAGACAATCTGGCTTCATGTCAGCAGAGAATCAGTCTGCATGTCATAGCAGAGAATCAGGCTTCACGTCAGCCACCACTGCAACAGTCCATTGTCATAAATTTAGGCCCAGCACCCAGGCAGAGGAGAGAGGTCCCGTAACAGACAATCTGGCTTCATGTCAGCAGAGAATTAGTCTGCATGTCATAGCAGAGAATCAGGCTTCATGTCAGCCACCACTGCAACAGTCCATTGGCATATATTTAGGCCCAGCACCCAGGCAGAGGAGGGAGGTCCCGTAACAGAGAATCTGTCTTCATGTCAGCAGAGAATCAGTCTGCATGTCATAGCAGAGAATGAGGCTTCACGTCACCCACCACTGCAACAGTCCATTGGCATATATTTAGGCCTAGCACACAGGCAGAGCAGAGAGGTCCCGTAACAGACAATCTGGCTTCATGTCAGCAGAGAATCAGTCTGCATGTCATAGCAGAGAATCAGGCTTCACGTCAGCCACCACTGCAACAGTCCATTGGCATATATTTAGGCCTAGCACACAGGCAGAGCAGAGAGGTCCCGTAACAGACAATCTGGCTTCATGTCAGCAGAGAATCAGTCTGCATGTCATAGCAGAGAATCAGGCTTCACGTCAGCCACCACTGCAACAGTCCATTGTCATAAATTTAGGCCCAGCACCCAGGCAGAGGAGAGAGGTCCCGTAACAGACAATCTGGCTTTATGTCAGCAGAGAATTAGTCTGCATGTCATAGCAGAGAATCAGGCTTCATGTCAGCCACCACTGCAACAGTCCATTGGCATATATTTAGGCCCAGCACCCAGGCAGAGGAGGGAGGTCCCGTAACAGAGAATCTGTCTTCATGTCAGCAGAGAATCAGTCTGCATGTCATAGCAGAGAATGAGGCTTCACGTCAGCCACCACTGCAACAGTCCATTGGCATATATTTAGGCCTAGCACACAGGCAGAGCAGAGAGGTCCCGTAACAGACAATCTGGCTTCATGTCAGCAGAGAATCAGTCTGCATGTCATAGCAGAGAATCAGGCTTCACGTCAGCCACCACTGCAACAGTCCATTGTCATAAATTTAGGCCCAGCACCCAGGCAGAGGAGAGAGGTCCCGTAACAGACAATCTGGCTTCATGTCAGCAGAGAATTAGTCTGCATGTCATAGCAGAGAATCAGGCTTCATGTCAGCCACCACTGCAACAGTCCATTGGCATATATTTAGGCCCAGCACCCAGGCAGAGGAGGGAGGTCCCGTAACAGAGAATCTGTCTTCATGTCAGCAGAGAATCAGTCTGCATGTCATAGCAGAGAATGAGGCTTCACGTCACCCACCACTGCAACAGTCCATTGGCATATATTTAGGCCTAGCACACAGGCAGAGCAGAGAGGTCCCGTAACAGACAATCTGGCTTCATGTCAGCAGAGAATCAGTCTGCATGTCATAGCAGAGAATCAGGCTTCACGTCAGCCACCACTGCAACAGTCCATTGGCATATATTTAGGCCTAGCACACAGGCAGAGCAGAGAGGTCCCGTAACAGACAATCTGGCTTCATGTCAGCAGAGAATCAGTCTGCATGTCATAGCAGAGAATCAGGCTTCACGTCAGCCACCACTGCAACAGTCCATTGTCATAAATTTAGGCCCAGCACCCAGGCAGAGGAGAGAGGTCCCGTAACAGACAATCTGGCTTCATGTCAGCAGAGAATTAGTCTGCATGTCATAGCAGAGAATCAGGCTTCATGTCAGCCACCACTGCAACAGTCCATTGGCATATATTTAGGCCCAGCACCCAGGCAGAGGAGGGAGGTCCCGTAACAGAGAATCTGTCTTCATGTCAGCAGAGAATCAGTCTGCATGTCATAGCAGAGAATGAGGCTTCACGTCAGCCACCACTGCAACAGTCCATTGGCATATATTTAGGCCTAGCACACAGGCAGAGGAGAGGTTCATTCAACTTTGGGTAGCCTCGCAATATAATGGTAAAATGAAAATAAAAATAGGATTGAATGAGGAAGTGCCCTGGAGTCCAATAATATATGGTTATGGGGAGGTAGTTAATGTCTAATCTGGACAAGGGACGGACAGGTCCTGTGGGATCCATGCCTGGTTCATTTTTATGAACGTCAGCTTGTCCACATTGGCTGTAGACAGGCGGCTGCGTTTGTCTGTAATGACGCCCCCTGCCGTGCTGAATACACGTTCAGACAAAACGCTGGCTGCCGGGCAGGCCAGCACCTCCAAGGCATAAAAGGCTAGCTCTGGCCACGTGGACAATTTAGAGACCCAGAAGTTGAATGGGGCCGAACCATCAGTCAGTACGTGGAGGGGTGTGCACACGTACTGTTCCACCATGTTAGTGAAATGTTGCCTCCTGCTAACACGTTGCGTATCAGGTGGTGGTGCAGTTAGCTGTGGCGTGTTGACAAAAGTTTTCCACATCTCTGCCATGCTAACCCTGCCCTCAGAGGAGCTGGCCGTGACACAGCTGCCTTGGCGACCTCTTGCTCCTCCTCTGCCTTGGCCTTGGGCTTCCACTTGTTCCCCTGTGACATTTGGGAATGCTCTCAGTAGCGCGTCTACCAACGTGCGCTTGTACTCGCGCATCTTCCTATCACGCTCCAGTGCAGGAAGTAAGGTGGGCACATTGTCTTTGTAGCGTGGATCCAGCAGGGTGGCAACCCAGTAGTCCGCACAGGTTAAAATGTGGGCAACTCTGCTGTCGTTGCGCAGGCACTGCAGCATGTAGTCGCTCATGTGTGCCAGGCTGCCCAGGGGTAAGGACAAGCTGTCCTCTGTGGGAGGCGTATCGTCATCGTCCTGCCTTTCCCCCCAGCCACGCACCAGTGATGGACCCGAGCTGCGTTGGGTGCCACCCCGCTGTGACCATGCTTCATCCTCATCCTCCTCCACCTCCTCCTCATCCTCGTCCTCCTCGTCCTCCAGTAGTGGGCCCTGGCTGGCCACATTTGTACCTGGCCTCTGCTGTTGCCAAAAACCTCCCTCTGAGTCACTTCGAAGAGACTGGCCTGAAAGTGCTAAAAATGACCCCTCTTCCTCCTCCTCCTCCTCCTCCTCCTGGGCCACCTCCTCTTCCATCATCGCCCTAAGTGTTTTCTCAAGGAGACATAGAAGTGGTATTGTAACGCTGATAACGGTGTCATCGCCACTGGCCATGTTGGTGGAGTACTCGAAACAGCGCAACAGGGCACACAGGTCTCGCATGGAGGCCCAGTCATTGGTGGTGAAGTGGTGCTGTTCTGTAGTGCGACTGACCCGTGCGTGCTGCAGCTGAAACTCCACTATGGCCTGCTGCTGCTCGCACAGTCTGTCCAGCATGTGCAAGGTGGAGTTCCACCTGGTGGGCACGTCGCATATGAGGCGGTGAGCGGGAAGGCCGAAGTTACGCTGTAGCGCAGACAGGCGAGCAGCAGCAGGATGTGAACGCCGGAAGCGCGAACAGACGGCCCGCACTTTATGCAGCAGCTCTGACATGTCGGGGTAGTTGTGAATGAACTTCTGCACCACCAAATTCAGCACATGCGCCAAGCAAGGGATGTGCGTCAAATTGGCTAGTCCCAGAGCTGCAACGAGATTTCGCCCATTATCACACACCACCAGGCCGGGCTTGAGGCTCACCGGCAGCAACCACTCGTCGGTCTGTTGTTCTATACCCCGCCACAACTCCTGTGCGGTGTGGGGCCTGTCCCCCAAACATATGAGTTTCAGAATGGCCTGCTGACGTTTACCCCGGGCTGTGCTGAAGTTGGTGGTGAAGGTGTGTGGCTGACTGGATGAGCAGGTGGAAGAAGAGGAGGAGGAAGCCGAGAAGGAGGAGGTGGCAACAGGAGGCAAAGAATGTTGCCCTGCGATCCTTGGCGGCGGAAGGACGTGCGCCAAACAGCTCTCCGCCTGGGGCCCAGCTGCCACTACATTTACCCAGTGTGCAGTTAGGGAGATATAGCGTCCCTGGCCGTGCTTACTGGTCCACGTATCTGTGGTTAGGTGGACCTTGCCACAGATGGCGTTGCGCAGTGCACACTTGATTTTATCGGATACTTGGTTGTGCAGGGAAGGCACGGCTCTCTTGGAGAAGTAGTGCCGGCTGGGAACAACATACTGTGGGACAGCAAGCGACATGAGCTGTTTGAAGCTGTCTGTGTCCACCAGCCTAAATGACAGCATTTCATAGGCCAGTAGTTTAGAAATGCTGGCATTCAGGGCCAGGGATCGAGGGTGGCTAGGTGGGAATTTACGCTTTCTATCAAATGTTTGTGAGATGGAGAGCTGAACGCTGGCGTGTGACATGGTTGAGACGCTTGGTGACGGAGGTGGTGGTGGTGGTGTTGGTGGTACATCCCCTGTTTGCTGGGCGGCAGGTGCCAACGTTCCTCCAGAGGCGGAGGAAGAGGCCGAGGCGGCAGCAGCAGAATAGGCCGAGGCGGCAGCAGCAGAAGAGGTAGCAGGGGGAGCCTGAGTGACTTCCTTGGTTTTAAGGTGTTTACTCCACTGCAGTTCATGCTTTGCATGCAGGTGCCTGGTCATGCAGGTTGTGCTCAGGTTCAGAACGTTAATGCCTCGCTTCAGGCTCTGATGGCACAGCGTGCAAACCACTCGGGTCTTGTCGTCAGCACATTGTTTGAAGAAGTGCCATGCCAGGGAACTCCTTGAAGCTGCCTTTGGGGTGCTCGGTCCCAGATGGCGGCGGTCAGTAGCAGGCGGAGTCTCTTGGCGGCGGGTGTTCTGCTTTTGCCCACTGCTCCCTCTTTTGCTACGCTGTTGGCTCGGTCTCACCACTGCCTCTTCCTCCGAACTGTGAAAGTCAGTGGCACGACCTTCATTCCATGTGGGGTCTAGGACCTCATCGTCCCCTGCATCGTCTTCCACCCAGTCTTGATCCCTGACCTCCTGTTCAGTCTGCACACTGCAGAAAGACGCAGCAGTTGGCACCTGTGTTTCGTCATCATCAGAGACATGCTGAGGTGGTATTCCCATGTCCTCATCATCAGGAAACATAAGTGGTTGTGCGTCAGTGCATTCTATGTCTTTCACCGCTGGGGAAGGGCTAGGTGGATGCCCTTGGGAAACCCTGCCAGCGGAGTCTTCAAACAGCATAAGAGACTGCTGCATAACTTGAGGCTGAGACAGTTTCCCTGGTATGCATGGGGGTGATGTGACAGACTGATGGGGTTGGTTTTCAGGCGCCATCTGTGCGCTTTCTGCAGAAGACTGGGTGGGAGATAATGTGAACGTGCTGGATCCACTGTCGGCCACCCAATTGACTAATGCCTGTACCTGCTCAGGCCTTACCATCCTTAGAACGGCATTGGGCCCCACCATATATCGCTGTAAATTCTGGCGGCTACTGGGACCTGAGGTAGTTGGTACACTAGGACGTGTGGATGTGGCAGAACGGCCACGTCCTCTCCCAGCACCAGAGGGTCCACTAACACCACCACGACCATGTCCACGTCCGCGTCCCTTACTAGATGTTTTTCTCATTGTTATGGTTCACCACAACAACAAATATATTATTTGGCCCAATGTATTGTATTCAAATTCAGCGGGATATAAATTTGAGGCCTAGTATTTAGGCGCTGGGTGACCGGTATGGATTTAGTGACAGAATTAGACTTGGAAATGCACAGAAGCGTGTGTGTGAAGTTATTCTGAATGACCCTATGTGCACCTTCAATATGATCTACCCTTTTAGGGATAGATTTCAAATAGCTCTGATATAGCAGAAACGACTAAATTATGAAATTGCTAAATTGGGAATTGTATTTCAACCCAGAACAAAAAATGTGCTTTGACGGACACTAAATAACTTTCCCAGCCACAACAGGACAGCGGTAACGAGAGATTTAGCGGGATATAAATTTGAGGCCTAGTATTTAGGCGCTGGGTGACAGGTATGGGTTTAGTGACAGAATTAGATTTGGAAATGCACAGTAGCGGGTGTGTGAAGTTATTCTGAATGACCCTATGTGCACCTTGAATATTATATACCCTTTTAGGGATAGATTTCAAATAGCTCTGATATAGCAGAAACCACTAAATTATGAAATTGCTAAATTGGGAATTGTATTTCAACCCAGAACAAGAAATGTGCTTGAACGGACACTAAATAACTCGCCCAGCTACAGCACTAGGGACAGATTTAGCTGGATATAAATTTGAGGCCTAGTATTTAGGCGCTGGGTGACAGGTATGGGTTTAGTGCCAGAATTAGACTTGGAAATACACAGTAGCGGGTGTGTGTGAAGTTATTCTGAATGACCCAATGTGCACCTTGAATATTATATACCCTTTTAGGGATAGATTTCAAATAGCTCTGATATAGCAGAAACCACTAAATTATGAAATTGCTAAATTGGGAATTGTATTTCAACCCAGAACAAGAAATGTGCTTGAACGGACACTAAATAACTCGCCCAGCTACAGCACTAAGGACAGATTTAGCGGGATATAAATTTGAGGCCTAGTATTTAGGCGCTGGGTGACAGGTATGGGTTTAGTGCCAGAATTAGACTTGGAAATACACAGTAGCGGGTGTGTGTGAAGTTATTCTGAATGACCCAATGTGCACCTTGAATATTATATACCCTTTTAGGGATAGATTTCAAATAGCTCTGATATAGCAGAAACCACTAAATTATGAAATTGCTAAATTGGGAATTGTATTTCAACCCAGAACAAGAAATGTGCTTGAACGGACACTAAATAACTCGCCCAGCTACAGCACTAAGGACAGATTTAGCGGGATATAAATTTGAGGCCTAGTATTTAGGCGCTGGGTGACAGGTATGGGTTTAGTGCCAGAATTAGACTTGGAAATACACAGTAGCGGGTGTGTGTGAAGTTATTCTGAATGACCCAATGTGCACCTTGAATATTATATACCCTTTTAGGGATAGATTTCAAATAGCTCTGATATAGCAGAAACCACTAAATTATGAAATTGCTAAATTGGGAATTGTATTTCAACCCAGAACAAGAAATGTGCTTGAACGGACACTAAATAACTCGCCCAGCTACAGCACTAAGGACAGATTTAGCGGGATATAAATTTGAGGCCTAGTATTTAGGCGCTGGGTGACAGGTATGGGTTTAGTGCCAGAATTAGACTTGGAAATACACAGTAGCGGGTGTGTGTGAAGTTATTCTGAATGACCCAATGTGCACCTTGAATATTATATACCCTTTTAGGGATAGATTTCAAATAGCTCTGATATAGCAGAAACCACTAAATTATGAAATTGCTAAATTGGGAATTGTATTTCAACCCAGAACAAGAAATGTGCTTGAACGGACACTAAATAACTCGCCCAGCTACAGCACTAGGGACAGATTTAGCTGGATATAAATTTGAGGCCTAGTATTTAGGCGCTGGGTGACAGGTATGGGTTTAGTGCCAGAATTAGACTTGGAAATACACAGTAGCGGGTGTGTGTGAAGTTATTCTGAATGACCCAATGTGCACCTTGAATATTATATACCCTTTTAGGGATAGATTTCAAATAGCTCTGATATAGCAGAAACCACTAAATTATGAAATTGCTAAATTGGGAATTGTATTTCAACCCAGAACAAGAAATGTGCTTGAACGGACACTAAATAACTCGCCCAGCTACAGCACTAAGGACAGATTTAGCGGGATATAAATTTGAGGCCTAGTATTTAGGCGCTGGGTGACCGGTATGGATTTAGTGACAGAATTAGACTGGGATATGGCCAAAAAATAAACAGACTATTGCTGGTTAAATGCACTTGCTGTGACAGCTTCACCCTGATGTAGGCTTTAGCCAAAAAACAACCACACCATTGAGGGTTAAATGCACTTGGTGACAGGCGCAGCTTGCCCCTGATTTAGTATATGGCCAAAAAATGAACAGACTATTGCTGGTTAAATGCACTTGGTGTGACAGCTTCACCCTGATGTAGGCTTTAGCCAAAAAACAACCACACCATTGAGGGTTAAATGCACTTGGTGACAGGCGCAGCTTGCCCCTGATTTTGTATATGGCCAAAAAATGAACAGACTATTGCTGGTTAAATGCACTTGGTGTGACAGCTTCACCCTGATGTAGGCTTTAGCCAAAAAACAACCACACCATTGAGGGTTAAATGCACTTGGTCGCAGCTTGTGCTGGCGCACCACAAGACACAAAATGGCCGCCGATCACCCCAGAAAAATGTGACTGACAAACGGTCTGGGCAGCCTAAAAACAGTGAGCAATTGAGGATCAGCAGCTCAATGATCCACAGCTGCAGATCGATCAGTTAATCAAGTCCTTTGGAGGAGTTAATCTGCCTAATCTCGCCCTACTGTCGCAGCCGCAACCTCTCCCTACGCTAATCAGAGCAGAGTGACGGGCGGCGCTATGTGACTCCAGCTTAAATAGAGGCTGGGTCACATGGTGCTCTGGCCAATCACAGCCATGCCAATAGTAGGCATGGCTGTGATGGCCTCTTGGGGCAAGTAGTATGACGCTTGTTGATTGGCTGCTTTGCAGCCTTTCAAAAAGCGCCAAGAAAGCGTCACAAAAGCGCGAAGAAAGCGACGAACACCGAACCCGAACCCGGACTTTTACGAAAATGTCCGGGTTCGGGTCCGTGTCACGGACACCCCAAAATTCGGTACGAACCCGAACTATACAGTTCGAGTTCGCTCATCCCTAGCAGGGAGGAATCATGTTTTCAGATGGGAAAAAATGACGAATATTCACTATAACTAATATATAGCACTATATTCGGAATATTCGCAAATTAAGTTGCGGTATTTGAGATAAAAATTTGCTATTCGAATATTCACTCTCAACACTACCTGCCTCAGCTACTTTTCTGATGCTGCCACCTGCCTGATGCCACACATCTGATGCCAAGTGCTCCTTCTTTCACCCATCTTCAGCAGGTACTCGTATTGTCACCCAACACCCCAATATGTCACCTTGTCATTCTATGGTCTCCTGATGCTGCTGCAACCTCTCCACTGTCATTGTGCAACTCTGTGGCCTCCTCCTGATGCTGCTGCTGCCACCACCTCCACACTCTGTAATTGTGCCACTCTGTGGCCATCTGATGTTTTTGCTGAACCCTGCCAAATCCAGCAAAAATGCTAGTGTGAAAGTAGCCTAATTCCACTTCACTTTAATGTTATGGCTGAACAGTTGTAGAAACCCCAGAGGCATATTTCCATTAGGGCAACTGTAATTATGTTTATTTGCATCAGTGTAATTGTGTGGTGCATTTGTGGCTTGTAAAGGTTATCTTAAAAAAAATATATATATATATTACCTGTCCACAGGACAGCTAGTAAATAACAGATTGTTTGGGGTCTGCTCACTCCCTGCTGATGCAGGCTCGGACTGGCCCACAGGGGTACAGGGGAATCCCCCGGTGGACCCCTGAGCAAGGTGGGCCCCTAGTCTCCCACCCCCTGCACAAGTGGCACATAACACAGTAGACTTACTGCACTAAATACATATATTCAATGCAGGGCACCACAACCAGCAGATGTTCATATAAAAAAAACTTGTTAGATTATTTATTATATTTGAATGTATCCGTACGGTGGGCCCCCAAAATAAATTTTACTGGTGGGCCCTAGGTACCCCAGTCCGGCATTGTTCTGATGTGTCCATACTTGGGGAAAGGAGTGAGATAGATGATATGGGAAAGCACTGGCATGTTCCATTAAGACATGAAAAGGCAGCACTGCGTCAGGAAGCAATTCACCTTCAGAATTTTTTTTTAGAGTGTGGGAGGAAAATATGCAAAAATATATAAAGAAAATGCAGATATTGTCACATTCAAAATTACTGTATGTCCATAGTGCTGCAGGGGAGCCACGGTGCTGTCCCTATATGATAGTATATATTTTTTTTATTAAAGCCATTTGGGCAGACAGCTTTAATTTTCTTTAACTTCAGGACATAAACATATTTCATGCATATTCAGTTGATGAAAATATTGTCACTATGTACTGTTGCTATCTTGTACTATTTCATCAGATAATATATTGCACTTCTTCTTGCAGTTGGGAGGCATTTGTCTATTAGGAATAGGAATATGGATTGTTGCTGATCCTGATGGATTCCAGACTCTTATCACTTCAAACCCTTTATTAAGTGCTGGTGGCTACACCCTACTAATTGTTGGGCTGGCACTTTCACTGCTTGGATTCCTGGGATGTTTTGGAGCAATCCGAGAGAATAAACCACTGCTCTTAGTGGTGAGTCTGATGTGTAGAAAGTCTTCAAAAACAGAAGTGTGATGAAATGGTTTAGATGTTCTCCAAAGAAAAATAGATGATATGATTATGGATGTTAACATACACATGGGATTACATCACAGAGAATATTCATCAGAGATTATGGTGGAGGTTTATTGAGTGTGCCTTCTGTGCCCTGGAGGGAAATGTGCCTCTTAATAAGATTGCATCTCTGTCATTCCATGTGCCTACAAATCTAATTTATGCCTGCTAGGGGCTTCTGTAGACTTAAAGGGTTTGTTTCACGTCTGCAAATGACAATTATAATGTAGAGAAATTTAATACAAGGCACTTACTAATGTATTGTGATTGTCCATATTGCTTCCTTTGCTGGCTTGATTCAATTTTCATCACATTATACACTGCTCATTTCCATGGTCACTACCACCCTGCAATCCAACAGTGGCGGTCGTGCTTACACACTATAGGAAAAAGCTCCATCCTCTCTGGTGGCCAGGACCACGGGAGTGTGCATAGACTAGTGCTTTATCCTATAGTGTGCAAGCACAACCACCGCTGATGGATTGCAGGGTGGTCGTAACCCCAGGAAATGAGCAGTGTCTAATGTGATGGAAAAATTAATAAAGCCAGCAATATAGACAATAACAATACATTCACTTTTTGCAACTGTATAGTATGGGGGTAAAACCTGCCAAAATTTAAATGAAATTGAAAAACCTAAAATTATAATTAAAATAACATTTTAGCATTTAAATTTCATCTAGTGTCTGCAAAATACATGCCAAAATTAAAAAGAAAATGTAATTCCTCCATTTACATTTTCTTTTCCAACTCCAGTGTGGGTAATAGTGTCAAAAATCAATGCAAAAATCAATAGCCTTTTTCATTTTAAATTTCAACTTTGTCAATTGATTCTCCTATTCCTATAGTGGGTTTTTCATGTCAAAATCATAAATCAAATGAAAACACCAAGTAGAAACTGAAAATGGTAGATTGAGATTTCCATTTTATCTCTTCCAGGCATTTTTCCTGCCGAAAGTCAAATGAAAAAGAAAGCCCATTTGATTTTTCATTTTAACAATTCATTTAAATGAGCAGTAGTGGGCGGGGTGCAGTATGCAAAATGCTGTTATTTAATTCCTGACTGAATGTCTACTAGAGGGCGATGCGCTTCTCCACATTTCCAACAGCTAACACAGCTAATCAAGTTTATCAATCCAATAGATGGCGTTGTGACAGTGAAATTTTAGTACTGTGCTGAATGCATACTTAAGTTAGGATGTGGTGGACGTTGCTCCAAAAAAGTGCCAAAAAGCTTAAAAAGTGGCAAATTACAGGGAGTGCAGAATTATTAGGCAAGTTGTATTTTTGAGGATTAATTTTATTATTGAACAACAACCATGTTCTCAATGAACCCAAAAAACTAATTAATATCAAAGCTGAATATTTTTGGAAGTAGTTTTTAGTTTGTTTTTAGTTTTAGCTATTTTAGGGGGATATCTGTGTGTGCAGGTGACTATTACTGTGCATAAATATTAGGCAACTTAACAAAAAACAAATATATACCCATTTCAATTATTTATTTTTACCAGTGAAACCAATATAACATCTCAACATTCACAAATATACATTTCTGACATTCAAAAACAAAACAAAAACAAATCAGTGACCAAAATAGCCACCTTTCTTTGCAAGGACACTCAAAAGCCTGCCATCCATGGATTCTGTCACTGTTTTGATCTGTTCACCATCAACATTGCGTGCAGCAGCAACCACAGCCTCCCAGACACTGTTCAGAGAGGTGTACTGTTTTCCCTCCTTGTAAATCTCACATTTGATGATGGACCACAGGTTCTCAATGGGGTTCAGATCAGGTGAACAAGGAGGCCATGTCATTAGATTTTCTTCTTTTATACCTTTTCTTGCCAGTGACGCTGTGGAGTACTTGGACGCGTGTGATGGAGCATTGTACTGCATGAAAATCATGTTTTTCTTGAAGGATGCAGACTTCTTCCTGTACCACTGCTTGAAGAAGGTGTCTTCCAGAAACTGGCAGTAGGACTGGGAGTTGAGCTTGACTCCATCCTCAACCCGAAAAGGCCCCACAAGCTCATCTTTGATGATACCAGCCCAAACCAGTACTCCACCTCCACCTTGCTGGCGTTTGAGTCGGACTGGAGCTCTCTGCCCTTTACCAATCCAGCCACGGGCCCATCCATCTGGCCCATCAAGACTCACTCTCATTTCATCAGTCCATAAAACCTTAGAAAAATCAGTCTTGAGATATTTCTTGGCCCAGTCTTGACGTTTCAGCTTGTGTGTCTTGTTCAGTGGTGGTCGTCTTTCAGCCTTTCTTACCTTGGCCATGTCTCTGAGTATTGCACACCTTGTGCTTTTGGGCACTCCAGTGATGTTGCAGCTCTGAAATATGGCCAAACTGGTGGCAAGTGGCATCTTGGCAGCTGCACGCTTGACTTTTCTCAGTTCATGGGCAGTTATTTTGCGCCTTGGTTTTTCCACACGCTTCTTGCGACCCTGTTGACTATTTTGAGTGCTGCATCCCTCTGCAAGATATCTCACTATTTTTGACTTTTCTGAGCCTGTCAAGTCCTTCTTTTGACCCATTTTGCCAAAGGAAAGGAAGTTGCCTAATAATTATGCACACCTGATATAGGGTGTTGATGTCATTAGACCACACCCCTTCTCATTACAGAGATGCACATCACCTAATATGCTTAATTGGTAGTAGGCTTTCGAGCCTATACAGCTTGGAGTAAGACAACATGCATAAAGAGGATGATGTGGTCAAAATACTCATTTGCCTAATAATTCTGCACTCCCTGTATGGTACACATATGTCATGCTCCATAATCTGTGACTTTTTTACATCACTATAGTGGCATAAAACAATTAGTAAATGTTCTCCATTGTGTCTGTGTGACCAAAAATCTGGGTTCATGACTTGCAGAAACGCAGAGCATCCTTGGCATCACTGTTCTGATTGGTGGGAGAGTTCAGACCCCATGATCAGTATTGATGGCCTACAATCGCGCTCAGCAACCTTTGGCCAGGAATGCAGTAATAGTGCAGCCATGTCCTATTTTTGTCCATGTTGCAGACAAGGACAGGTATTGTTATAATGGGTCTGCAAAAAAAAAAACCAGATGCAATACGGATGTCACACAGACATCATCCGTATTTTTTGTGGATCCGTGTTTTACGGACCTTAAAATATATACATTTGTTTGCATGAGCCCTTAGGGTAAGTGCTCATGCACACGACTGTATGTATTTTGTGGTCCGCAAAAAACGGATCTCAATAGCTGAATTTAAAACGCTATTGTGAAAATAGCCTAAAGGTTCATACACACGACTGTATTTATTTTGCGGAGAAGACACAGTCGGCACTCCGTGTGTCAGAGATGCGGTGCGCGCGTCCAGGGTAAAACCTCACGTACTTGCACAAAGAGGACCGGCACTCGCTTCAGGTAGATGATTATTCAATATTTAATGGTCACATACAGAAGGCAAGTGGCGCATTTCAGCTATGATGAGCCTTTTTCAAACATGTTTGAAAAAGGCTCATAGTAGCCGAAACGCGTCACTTGCCTTCTGTATGTGACCATTAAATATTGAAATATCATTCTACTTCAGCGAGTGCCGGTCCTCTTTGTGCATGTATGTATTTTTCGGTCTGTAAAAAACGGATCCTCAAAAAATACGGATGACGTCCATATGCATTCCGTATTTTGCAGAACGCAACAACTGGACCCTAATAGAACAGTCTTTTGAGATCCTTGTCCATAATGCGAACAATAATAGGACATGTGCCATTTTTTTGCAGAACAAATAAACGGAAACAGATTGCACACAGAGTAACTTTCATTTTGTTTGCGGACCCATTGAAATTAATGGTTTAGCAAAAAAACAAAAAAAACGAACACGGAAAGAAAATATGTTCAAGTGCATGACCCCTACCCCTAAGTGTCAGGGTTTGGTCGGTATTAAGGTTAGGGTCAATTTTAGGGCTCCTGCACACAAACTTATTTTCTTTCCGGTACTCCATGTGCATTCTGTTTCCATATGTCCGTTCAGCAGAAAAAAATAGAACATGTCCTATTATTGTTCTTTTAGGGGCCAGCTGTTCTGTTCCATAAAATACAGAATACACATGGACGACATCCTTATTTTTTGCAGATCCGTTTTTTGCCCTTAGCCTATTTTCACATTAGCGTTTTCAATTCAGCTTTTGAGATCCGTCATAGGAGCTCAATAGTGGAAGAAAACGCTTCTGATTTGTCCCGATTCATTGTCAATGGGGACAGAACTTAACGAAACGGAATGCACCAAAATGCATTCCGTTCAATTTGGTTGCATCCCTATTGCAAGCAGTGTTTTTCTGTCCGCGATGTGGAGTGGTGCAAGACGGATCCGCCCTGACACACAATAAGTCAGTGGGGACAGATCCATTTTCTCTGACACAATAGAAAACATATCCGCCCCTACTGACTTTCAATGGTGTTCATGACGGATCCGTCATGGCTATAGAAGACATAATACAACTGGATCTGTTCAAGACGGATGCATGCAGTTGTATTATTGAAGGATACGCAAAAAACGCTAATGTGAAAGTAGCCTTAGGCTACTTTCACACTAGCGTTCGATCGGATCCGTTCTGAACGGATCCGATCGTAATAATGCAGACGGAGGCTCCGTTCAGAACGGATCCGTCTGCATTATATTAGCTAAAAAAAGCTAAGTGTGAAAATAGCCTCGGACGGATCCGTCCAGACTTTTAATGTAAAGTCAATGGGGGACGGATCCGCTTGAAGATTGAGCCATATTGTGGCATCTTCAAACGGATCCGTCCCCATTGACTTACATTGTAAGTCTGGACGGATCCGCACAGATCCGCACGCCTCCGCACGGCCAGGCGGACACCCGAACGCTGCAAGCAGCGTTCAGCTGTCCGCCTGTCCGTGCGGAGGCGAGCGGAGCGGAGGCTGAACGCCGCCAGACTGATGCAGTCTGAGCGGATCCGCTCCATTCAGACTGCATCAGGGCTAGACGGCTGCGTTCGGATCCGCTCGTGAGCTCCTTCAAACGGAGCTCACGAGCGGACCAGCGAACGCTAGTGTGAAAGGAGCCTTAGGGTTATGATTAATAATAGGGTAAGTATTACGGTTACCGTTATTAGGATAATCCATATTAGGATTAGTAATAAGGTTAGCTTCAGTATTATGGTCTGGCTCTGTATTAGGATTAGGGATATAATTACCGTTAGGGTCAGTATTAGTGTAAGGGGTCAATATTACAGTTTGGATATCAATATTAGGGCCAGGGGTCAGTTTTCGGGCACATGAACAGAAAAGGGAAGGACGGTCTCAGCTAACCTGTCCCATAGGGGTCCCACGATAATCATGCAGCGATGCAGACAGGCCTCTTCTGGCAGTTCTGCTCTGGTGTAACATTGCAGGCGGTGTGCTGACATAATCTACGTCATAAAGAAGCACCCGGAATGGAGAGACAGGGAACCAATAGTTCC
The DNA here is from genome assembly GCF_014858855.1 of Bufo gargarizans. NCBI lineage: Eukaryota > Metazoa > Chordata > Amphibia > Anura > Bufonidae > Bufo > Bufo gargarizans. Next base: position 332,592,389 of record NC_058082.1, on the reverse strand, counting down.
CTTCTTCAGCTGTAGAATATTCATACTTCCGTTCCGGACAAATTGTCCTATCTTTTTGTGGAATGGGTGGATTGTGGACCCATTAAAGTGAATGGGTCCGCCTTCCGCTGCGGCTGCCACACTGTCGGTGTTCGTGCATTGCCGCCCACAATTTGCGGGGGCGCAGCATGGCCACGGGGCACACACGTTTGTGTGCAGGAGGCCTAAATGTGCATGCTGGGAGTTGTAGTTTCACAGCAGCTGGAGTGCTGAAGGCAGTGGTGTAGCTAAAGGCTCATGGGCCCCGATGCAAGAGTTCAGCTTGGGCCCCCCTTCCCTCTGTGCTTTGTGGCAGTGAAATACATAGCCTTTGCGGTGCCTGAGGCAAAAATTGAAACTGTTCAATTGAAAATTAAAACGCCTACCCAGCATGCCATAAGAGTGACTTGATCAGAATGTACTGTATAATACCGGTGTGTTCTTAAGCAGCACAGGTGTCTTAGAGCCCCCTCGGGCTCCTGGGCCCGGTAGCGACTGCTACCTCTGCACCCCCTATAGCTATACCCCTGGCCGAAGGTTGCTGAGCGCGATTGTAGGCCATCAATACTGATCATGGGGTCTGAACTCTCCCACAAATCAGCACAGTGATGCCAAGGATGCTCTGCGTTTCTGCAAGTCATGCACCCTGATTTTTGGTCACACAGACACAATGGAGGACATTTACTAATATAGTTTTATGCCACTATATGGATGTAAAAAAGTCACCGATTATGGCACATGACATATGTGTACCATAGTTTGTTACTTTTTAAGCTTCTTGGAACTTTTCTGGAGCAACGTCCATCACATCCTCACTCAAGTATGCAGAGCGGATTAACCCCATAGATGCTGCGGGTGATTAGGCACCACGGTATCTAGGGGGTTAACAGGGCAGCAACGTTTATGATCCAATCATAATCCTAGTATAATTAACTCCTTAAAAAGAGGGCGCCATCTATTAGACTCATAATCTTATCCTATGCATTCCGCACAGTACTAAGATTTCACTGTCACAGCGTTATCTGTTGGAATGATAAACTTGATCCTGTGTTAGCTGTTTGAAATGTGGAGAAGCACATCGCCCTCTAGTGGACATACAGAGTCACTGTCTGTTCAGTCAGGAATTCAATAAATTAAGCATTTTACATACTGCACCACGCCCACTACTGCTCATTTAAATAAATCTGAATGCTAGTACAACGTTAAAATGAAAATTCAAATGGGCTTTCTTTTTCATTTGACTTTTGGCAAGGAAAATGCCTGCAAGAGATGAAATTTAAATCTCAATCTATCATTTTCAGTTTCTACTTGGTGTTTTCATTTGATTTATGATTTTGACATGAAAAACCCACTATAGGAAGAGGAGAATCAATTGGCAAAGTGGAAATTTAAAACAAAAAAGGCTATTTATTTTTGACACTATTACCCAGATTGGACTTGGAAAAGAAAATTCAAATGGAGGAATTGAATTTTCTTTTTAATTTTGGCATGTATTTTGCAGACACTAGATGAAATTAAAATGTATTTTAATTATAATTTTAGTTTTTTTTATTTAATTTTAATTTTGGCAGGTTGTATATAGAACTATATTGTAATCAGGCATGTACTGTACAAAAAGTTATAGTACAGATTCACTAAGACTGGTGTTCCAATTTACCAAAAGTCTCCTGGAGAAAAAAATAACTAAAATCTATGCCAGCTTTCACTTTTATTTATGGCAGTTTTTGGCAGTCTTAATGGGTCATGGGAGACCAAGACCTAGTGATGCTGCAGCAAACCATTGCAAAAGTGATATCTTTCTAGTTGTGAACCAATTAAAATAACCAAATGATTATGTAACTTGCAAGCACCTTACTTCAGTTAATTACTGGCCTCAGTGGCATATAGCATGTGAGAGAACTGGAAAAGTTAGTGTAAGTTCTTTTATTATTCAATCAGGCCAAAGGCAATTTCAACAAATATAAAAATAATGTGGGCAACCCCTTTAAAGGGGACCGCTAATTACAAAATGCAGCGCATCCTGCAGGCTACATGTTATAGAGCAGAGAGGATGTTATAGAACTGAGCAGATTGATATATAGTTTTATGAGAAAAGATTCAGAAAATCATGCATTTATGTTTCTGTAGTACAGTCTTATCAGAGACTGCTAGCTATCTCTGTGTACACACTTACAGAGAATGCTACCAATAACTGATAATAGAGCAGAGATTTAAATGCACAAAATTACAAGTTTTTTTTAATCTTGTCTGACAAAACTATAATACACTGACCAAAAATATAAACGCAACACTTTCGGTTTTGCTCTTATTTTTCATGAGCTGAACTCAAAGATCTGAAACATTTTATACATACACAAAAGACCCATTACACTCAAATATTGTTCACAAATCTGTCTAAATCTGTGTTAGTGAGCACTTCTCCTTTGCCGAGATAATCCATCCTACCTCACAGGTGTGGCATATCAAGGTGCTGATTAGACAGCATGAATATTGCGCAGGTGTGCCTTAGACTTCCCACAATAAAAGACCACTGTGAAATGTGCACAGTTTTGCCTTACTGGGGGGGGGACAGAAAATCTGGTGTGGCCACCATTTGCCTCACGCAGTGCAAGACATCTCTGTTGCATAGAGTTGATCAGGTTGTTGATTGTGGCCTGTGGAATGTTGCGCCACTCCTCTTTAATAGCTGTGCGAAGTTGCAGAATATTGGCAGGAACTGGAACACACTGTCGTATACGCCAATCCAGAGCATCCCAAACATGTTCAATGGATGACATGTCCGGTGGGTATGCTGGCCATGCAAGAACTGGGATGTTTTCAGCCTCCCATACCATAACCCCACCGCCACCATGGGCCACTCGATCCACAACGTTGACGTCAGCAAACCGCTCACCCACACAATGCCACACACGCTGTCTGCCATCTGCCCTGAACAGTGAAAACTGGGACTCTCCAATGTGGCAGATGCCATCAAATGTGTGCATTTGCCCACTCAAGACGGTTACAGCGACGAACTGCAGTCAGGTTCAGACCCCGATGAGGACGAGGAGCATGCAGATGAGCTTCCCTGAGATGGTTTCTGACAGTTTGTGCAGAAATTCTTTGGTTATGCAAACCGATTGTTGCTGCAGCTGTCTGGGTGGCTGGTCTCAGACGATTATGGAGGTGAACATGCTGGATGTGGAGGTACTGGGCTGGTGTGGTTACACGTGGTCTGTGGTTGGATGTATGTCACGGAAGGTGTACAGGAAACAAGACAATGCAAAATGAATATATGACTCACTGGATCCAAAACTAAGGAACAAAAAGGTAGACCCCTGCATCAGACCTGGCTCTATCCTTTACTGCTCAGCCTATGCGATAATCCCAATGGTGGATGATGGCATATCCTCGTACCTCGACTATATAACACCTGAACACCCTACAATAGTGAAGGGACACGACCACCGGCTCCCTACACTAGACACGGAGGGAGTCAGGGTCACCTGGGATCCAGCAAACAGAAAATCACAAATGAATGTACAACACTTAACTTGTAGAAGACTGATAGGATCAGCATGCACAGACACTCCAGGAAGCTGTATAAACCGCACACTAATGCATTATGGGGAGGAATTTAAAGGGATGCAATCAGTCCAACTACATGACAGCTGAGAGAGGCTAACGAGATGAGGAACTGAAAACCAAAAACAAAGAAAACTCAAGGAGGAGGTTCTGAAAGGCTTCTGTCAGAGCTTCTCAGCTGTCTGGTTGTGACAATGTACTGTCAAATTCTCTGAAACGCCTTTGGAGACGGGTTATGGTAGAGAAATGAAAATTCATTGCACGAGCAGCAGCTCTGGTAGACATTCCTGCAGTCAGCATGCCAATTTCACACTCCCTCAAATGTTTCAACATCTGTGGCATTGTGCTGTGTGATCAAACTGCACATTTCAGAGTGGTCTTTTATTGTGGGAAGTCTAAGGCACACCTGTGCAATATCCATGCTGTCCAATCAGCACCTTGATATGCCGCACCTGTGAGATGGGATGGATTATCTCGGCAAAGGACAAGTGCTCACTAACACAGATTTAGACAGATTTGAGAACAATATTTGAGAGCAATGGGTCTTTTGTGTATGTAGAAAAGGTTTCAGATCTTTGAGAAAAAATGGGAGCTAAAATGCAAAATGGGAGCTAAACCAAAAGTGTTGCGTTTATATTTTTGGTCAGTGTACATATATAATATATATATATATATATATATATATATATATATACAGATATATACAGAAAAAAATAACTGACAGCACCACCTTTGAAGCGATAGCTAGTGGGTGCAAAGTCCAAGTACGGCAACTGGATCTTACCCCTTTCAATATGATAAAAAATTGGACTGCACTCCAGACGGTTCCTTGTAGTAAAACGAGTGAAGTTTATTCACACATGTGATGGCAGCAAAAAAGCGACGTTTCGGCTCAACATGAGCCTTTCTCAAGCATTGATACAAGTGTTACAGACCAACATATATAGGTGAACCAATCAAATCATTAGACATATTCACATAATTGATACTTAGTACAAAACTGTGTATAAATTCATATATAAGTTAAAAAGGGACATATCCCAGTGATCATGGATAAAGTGACTCGTGCTATCAGAAAAACAAATATATAATATGGCTGGCTATTGCATATAAATACATTTAAGTCCATAAGTATGGCCAGCTATTCTTAATATTTTCACTAGATTTGTTAATCCATTGATTGTGCACATGTGTTACGGGGTACAATGATGAGCTTCTACCTGGCGGAATGATGTAGCCCACATATGCCATCGTGTTGCTGAGCGTGTCTCTCAGGAGTCATTGCGCATGTCTGGATCGCATACTTGTCATCACTAGGCGTCTTAGCAACTCCAGCTGATTTCAGTGCCGTCCATTCCTTGTTACGTAGCAGACGCACATTGATGACTCGTATCAACTCACGCTGGCTATCCATAGAAAGAGGAGCGCATGCGTGCTCGCATGTTTGAGACTATGTCTCCATCTTTATAAAGGGAATTTGGCCAGTATATGTTCTCTTTACTGAATTAAAGTTCCTACATTTATTATCAAGTCACAGTGGATGGTTTCCACTCAATTCAGCCACGGGGATCGTTCCCACTTTTCCAAGTCGGAAAACTATCCCCTACATTGAGACCCAGTGCTGTGAGCACGTCAGTGCCCCCAGCATCATGGGTCGCATACAAGCTGCAACTCGTGACCAAGAGGGTTCTCCTCAAAACTATATATTATAGGCAGTCAAAATATCCAATCCATATATTACCATGCCTTGTATGCGATCGGGACATGAAAAATATTCTCCGAGAGAAGAGCACAAACAATTATATCATCAAATGGAAAAAATATATAAATATATATACACTGCGGGACATTGTGGGCTCCTCATCCACCATCAAGGCTCATCATTGCTCTTCCATTTCTTTCCCCGGAATCCCAGTGGATCTGTAACAATACACAAAATTAGTGATAATAGTGATACTCAAAAAAGCCATTAACTTTGTTTTACTGATTTTTGTTAATTTTTTAATCTTTTTCATTTTTTATATATATTTTTTTATCAATGAACTTATCTTCAGTAAGAGAATACTCGACACAATCTAAACAGCAGCATATCTTAGGCAAACTTATTTCTTCACAGCCCACCTCCATGTCTATAATCAATATTTAAACCGTTAGGTTGTAGAGTATTGAGAGTTTGGATCCAGAATGATTCTTTCTTTTTAAGTAATAATATGCGATCACCCCCCCCTACGAGGCATTTGTATCTGATCAATGATCCAGCATCTTAAGTCTTTTTCACTATGTTGTTTAAGTGAAAAATGCTTTGGTACTGGAAGATCCATCCTGCCCTTTCTAATAGTAAACCTGTGATTATTGAGCCTAGTCTTCAAATCAGTTGATGTTTCCCCTACATACAATAGATGACAAGGACAAGAGAGGACATACACCACAAAAGTAGAGTCACAGGATAAATGGAATTTGATGGGATATACTATACCAGTATTAGGATGTGTGAAAGACCTGGATCTCTTGATAAACTGACAGTTGACACAATGTAGGCACGGAAAACATCCCGTGCCCGATGGTGCCAATGTGGTCTGTCTGGTGGTAGTTTTTGGTCCCACGTCAGCTCTGACGAGTTGGTCCCTAATATTTTTACACCTTCTGTATGCACAAAGGGGAGGTATCTTAAACTCTGGTACAATTGTTTTGCAGCCACTTAATATGGGCCAATGTCGTTTCAAGATTTTATTCACATCATTACTCAGCTCGGAGTAAGTAGACACAAATGTGACTCTCATATCACTCTTTTTATCTTTATTTTTATTATTGCCTTTTAACAACGAATCCCTGTCCATGGCTAAAGCTTTATCTTTCTGTATTTGCAATAATTTGCTAGGGTATCCCCTTGCCTTAAATTTAGAAATCATTTCTTCCACTGTTTTATCAAGGGCAGTCTCATCGGTGACTATTCTCCTTGCCCTCAAAAACTGAGAATATGGCAGGTGTTTTATCATGCTGCGAGGGTGACAGCTCTCGTATCTCAGTGTAGTGTTCCTGTCAGTGGGTTTTACAAATAATTGCTTGCTTAAAGCTCCATTGGACCAAATGACATTAGTGTCCAAGAATTGGACAGAAACATCCGAGTGAGTAATAGTAAATTGGAGTTCCTTATTTACACTATTCAAGTAACAGTGAAAGTCTTCTAGTTGTTGTTTTGTTCCAGTCCAGATGAGGAAGACGTCGTCTATGTATCTCCACCACCCCTTGATGTATTGGGCATGGTGGGAGCCATAGACGAAGTCTTCCTCAAACCGGCGCATGTAAATATTCGCGTACGTCGGGGCCACGTTAGACCCCATCGCCACGCCTCTTTTTTGGACATAATAGGTGTCTTGAAAAAGAAAATAATTGTACTCAAGAACGATGGTAAGTAATACAATGATAAACTCGCAAGCCTCAGGTGTCAATGTAGACATATCTAACATACTTTGTACAGCACTGATCCCTTTTTGATGCTCAATTGAAGTATATAAGGATACTACGTCGAAGGAAACCAATATGACGGGATCAGTTTCCATCAGGTTGGTCTCCCCCAGTTTAATCAAAAAATCAGATGTATCCCTGATATATGATTGCCCCCCAGTTGAAAAATCACGCAGTACTTTGTCCAAAAAAATTGCAACATGCCCAAATACTGAGTCGGTCCCTGAAACTATGGGACGCCCAGGTGGATCAACCAAAGTTTTATGGACTTTGGGCAGTATATAGATCACTGGAGTGATAGGATGAGGGACAATCAGATATTCAGAGAGTTTTTGGTCTATAACACCTGCAATTAAAGCATCAGAAACACATTGTTCTATCAACCGTACAATTTGAAATTTAGGATCATGAGGTATCATGTTGTATACCTTTGAATCATCTAACTGCCTTAAAATTTCCTGGATGTATTTGGCAGTATCCATTACTACCACCGAACCACCTTTGTCGGCAGGTTTTATGGTTAACTCTTTGTCATTTTTCAATTCTGTTAATGCGTAAGCCTCCGCCGCAGTGAGATTTGGGTATCTAAAGCCATCAGAACGCGGAAGCGCCCTCAGCAACCCAATCTCCTTTTTAACGGCCGAGGCATACGCCTCAACAGCCGGCTCATTTATTACTGGAACAAATGAACTCGGATTGAATAAATTAAACATGTTACTTGAGAACTCACTCTGTCTGTCCGTCTGGTCCCCACTGGTTCCTTGGAACCATACCTTGAGTTTCAAGGAACGAAAGAAATTATTTAAATCAGACTCAAGGTCAAGCCAATTTACCTGTGAATTGGGACAGAAGGATAGGCCTTTAGACAAAACGGTTGATTGTGCAGGGGTTAAAACTTTAGAAGATAAATTTATAACAGCTATTTCTTCGGTTTGGAGTATTGAGTCCGTGTTTTTACACTGCGGTTTTTTTTTACCTCGTCGATATCGGCGACCGCCTCTTCTGGTACGGTTCTTTTTGCTACATTTGTGTCCACTTTGTTCCCTAAAAAAGACTCTGTCTCTCCTCTGTGTGGCTGAGTATTTTTCCTTGACTTTTTATTATATTCTCTGGCATTGTTATATACCAGATTGCCAGGTTGCCAATTGTAGATATCTCCCTTTTTGTAGTCTTCAGAATCACGGGCCCATTTGATTCTTTTGCCGTCTTCCAAATCGGCCTGTAGTTGTTGTAATTGTAATTGTAACACCTCCTTGAATTGCGTATAGTCCTCCTCAGACATAAGTGTGTGTAGTCGTTGCTCTGTCTGCAACAGTTCCACTGTCAATGCGGTTACTTCTTCTTGCAAAAATTCAATATTTAGTAATATGAAGTCCATTGAGTATTTATTAGACAGAGCTTCAAACCGTTTGCAAAAAGGATCATTGTTGGCAAATAAATTGGGCCGTAGATGGGATCGCATCCCTCTGGGGATCTTTTGTTCTTTGAAATAATGTCCTAAAGTAGTCATGTGCAATTTCAGAGATAGAATACGTCTGGATAAATTTTCATACCTCCGTTTCAATTCTTTTGGGGACGGAGTAGTGAGGAAAGCCGAATCTCCCTCGATGCCGCTGATGATGCGTTCCGTATCCTCCTGCGTGAAGACGCAGCCTCCATGTGAATCAAAATGTGCCATTGGTGGTTTGGCAAAAAAGGGAACCGACAAAAAAGCCAAAAAGAGAAAAGCAGTAGAAAGTATCGGTGTGCTAAGCCAATATCACAATGATATGCAGAAAAAAATAACTGACAGCACCACCTTTGAAGCGATAGCTAGTGGGTGCAAAGTCCAAGTACGGCAACTGGATCTTACCCCTTTCAATATGATAAAAAATTGGACTGCACTCCAGACGGTTCCTTGTAGTAAAACGAGTGAAGTTTATTCACACATGTGATGGCAGCAAAAAAGCGACGTTTCGGCTCAACATGAGCCTTTCTCAAGCATTGATACAAGTGTTACAGACCAACATATATAGGTGAACCAATCAAATCATTAGACATATTCACATAATTGATACTTAGTACAAAACTGTGTATAAATTCATATATAAGTTAAAAAGGGACATATCCCAGTGATCATGGATAAAGTGACTCGTGCTATCAGAAAAACAAATATATAATATGGCTGGCTATTGCATATAAATACATAAAGTCCATAAGTATGGCCAGCTATTCTTAATATTTTCACTAGATTTGTTAATCCATTGATTGTGCACATGTGTTACGGGGTACAATGATGAGCTTCTACCTGGCGGAATGATGTAGCCCACATATGCCATCGTGTTGCTGAGCGTGTCTCGCAGGAGTCATTGCGCATGTCTGGATCGCATACTTGTCATCAATGGATTAACAAATCTAGTGAAAATATTAAGAATAGCTGGCCATACTTATGGACTTAAATGTATTTATATGCAATAGCCAGCCATATTATATATTTGTTTTTCTGATAGCACGAGTCACTTTATCCATGATCACTGGGATATGTCCCTTTTTAACTTATATATGAATTTATACACAGTTTTGTACTAAGTATCAATTATGTGAATATGTCTAATGATTTGATTGGTTCACCTATATATGTTGGTCTGTAACACTTGTATCAATGCTTGAGAAAGGCTCATGTTGAGCCGAAACGTCGCTTTTTTGCTGCCATCACATGTGTGAATAAACTTCACTCGTTTTACTACAAGGAACCGTCTGGAGTGCAGTCCAATTTTTTATCATATTGAAAGGGGTAAGATCCAGTTGCCGTACTTGGACTTTGCACCCACTAGCTATCGCTTCAAAGGTGGTGCTGTCAGTTATTTTTTTCTGCATATCATTGTGATATTGGCTTAGCACACCGATACTTTCTACTGCTTTTCTCTTTTTGGCTTTTTTGTCGGTTCCCTTTTTTGCCAAACCACCAATGGCACATTTTGATTCACATGGAGGCTGCGTCTTCACGCAGGAGGATACGGAACGCATCATCAGCGGCATCGAGGGAGATTCGGCTTTCCTCACTACTCCGTCCCCAAAAGAATTGAAACGGAGGTATGAAAATTTATCCAGACGTATTCTATCTCTGAAATTGCACATGACTACTTTAGGACATTATTTCAAAGAACAAAAGATCCCCAGAGGGATGCGATCCCATCTACGGCCCAATTTATTTGCCAACAATGATCCTTTTTGCAAACGGTTTGAAGCTCTGTCTAATAAATACTCAATGGACTTCATATTACTAAATATTGAATTTTTGCAAGAAGAAGTAACCGCATTGACAGTGGAACTGTTGCAGACAGAGCAACGACTACACACACTTATGTCTGAGGAGGACTATACGCAATTCAAGGAGGTGTTACAATTACAATTACAACAACTACAGGCCGATTTGGAAGACGGCAAAAGAATCAAATGGGCCCGTGATTCTGAAGACTACAAAAAGGGAGATATCTACAATTGGCAACCTGGCAATCTGGTATATAACAATGCCAGAGAATATAATAAAAAGTCAAGGAAAAATACTCAGCCACACAGAGGAGAGACAGAGTCTTTTTTAGGGAACAAAGTGGACACAAATGTAGCAAAAAGAACCGTACCAGAAGAGGCGGTCGCCGATATCGACGAGGTCAAAAAAAACCGCAGTGTAAAAACACGGACTCAATACTCCAAACCGAAGAAATAGCTGTTATAAATTTATCTTCTAAAGTTTTAACCCCTGCACAATCAACCGTTTTGTCTAAAGGCCTATCCTTCTGTCCCAATTCACAGGTAAATTGGCTTGACCTTGAGTCTGATTTAAATAATTTCTTTCGTTCCTTGAAACTCAAGGTATGGTTCCAAGGAACCAGTGGGGACCAGACGGACAGACAGAGTGAGTTCTCAAGTAACATGTTTAATTTATTCAATCCGAGTTCATTTGTTCCAGTAATAAATGAGCCGGCTGTTGAGGCGTATGCCTCGGCCGTTAAAAAGGAGATTGGGTTGCTGAGGGCGCTTCCGCGTTCTGATGGCTTTAGATACCCAAATCTCACTGCGGCGGAGGCTTACGCATTAACAGAATTGAAAAATGACAAAGAGTTAACCATAAAACCTGCCGACAAAGGTGGTTCGGTGGTAGTAATGGATACTGCCAAATACATCCAGGAAATTTTAAGGCAGTTAGATGATTCAAAGGTATACAACATGATACCTCATGATCCTAAATTTCAAATTGTACGGTTGATAGAACAATGTGTTTCTGATGCTTTAATTGCAGGTGTTATAGACCAAAAACTCTCTGAATATCTGATTGTCCCTCATCCTATCACTCCAGTGATCTATATACTGCCCAAAGTCCATAAAACTTTGGTTGATCCACCTGGGCGTCCCATAGTTTCAGGGACCGACTCAGTATTTGGGCATGTTGCAATTTTTTTGGACAAAGTACTGCGTGATTTTTCAACTGGGGGGCAATCATATATCAGGGATACATCTGATTTTTTGATTAAACTGGGGGAGACCAACCTGATGGAAACTGATCCCGTCATATTGGTTTCCTTCGACGTAGTATCCTTATATACTTCAATTGAGCATCAAAAAGGGATCAGTGCTGTACAAAGTATGTTAGATATGTCTACATTGACACCTGAGGCTTGCGAGTTTATCATTGTATTACTTACCATCGTTCTTGAGTACAATTATTTTCTTTTTCAAGACACCTATTATGTCCAAAAAAGAGGCGTGGCGATGGGGTCTAACGTGGCCCCGACGTACGCGAATATTTACATGCGCCGGTTTGAGGAAGACTTCGTCTATGGCTCCCACCATGCCCAATACATCAAGGGGTGGTGGAGATACATAGACGACGTCTTCCTCATCTGGACTGGAACAAAACAACAACTAGAAGACTTTCACTGTTACTTGAATAGTGTAAATAAGGAACTCCAATTTACTATTACTCACTCGGATGTTTCTGTCCAATTCTTGGACACTAATGTCATTTGGTCCAATGGAGCTTTAAGCACGCAATTATTTGTAAAACCCACTGACAGGAACACTACACTGAGATACGAGAGCTGTCACCCTCGCAGCATGATAAAACACCTGCCATATTCTCAGTTTTTGAGGGCAAGGAGAATAGTCACCGATGAGACTGCCCTTGATAAAACAGTGGAAGAAATGATTTCTAAATTTAAGGCAAGGGGATACCCTAGCAAATTATTGCAAATACAGAAAGATAAAGCTTTAGCCATGGACAGGGATTCGTTGTTAAAAGGCAATAATAAAAATAAAGATAAAAAGAGTGATATGAGAGTCACATTTGTGTCTACTTACTCCGAGCTGAGTAATGATGTGAATAAAATCTTGAAACGACATTGGCCCATATTAAGTGGCTGCAAAACAATTGTACCAGAGTTTAAGATACCTCCCCTTTGTGCATACAGAAGGTGTAAAAATATTAGGGACCAACTCGTCAGAGCTGACGTGGGACCAAAAACTACCACCAGACAGACCACATTGGCACCATCGGGCACGGGATGTTTTCCGTGCCTACATTGTGTCAACTGTCAGTTTATCAAGAGATCCAGGTCTTTCACACATCCTAATACTGGTATAGTATATCCCATCAAATTCCATTTATCCTGTGACTCTACTTTTGTGGTGTATGTCCTCTCTTGTCCTTGTCATCTATTGTATGTAGGGGAAACATCAACTGATTTGAAGACTAGGCTCAATAATCACAGGTTTACTATTAGAAAGGGCAGGATGGATCTTCCAGTACCAAAGCATTTTTCACTTAAACAACATAGTGAAAAAGACTTAAGATGCTGGATCATTGATCAGATACAAATGCCTCGTAGGGGGGGGTGATCGCATATTATTACTTAAAAAGAAAGAATCATTCTGGATCCAAACTCTCAATACTCTACAACCTAACGGTTTAAATATTGATTATAGACATGGAGGTGGGCTGTGAAGAAATAAGTTTGCCTAAGATATGCTGCTGTTTAGATTGTGTCGAGTATTCTCTTACTGAAGATAAGTTCATTGATAAAAAAATATATATAAAAAATGAAAAAGATTAAAAAATTAACAAAAATCAGTAAAACAAAGTTAATGGCTTTTTTGAGTATCACTATTATCACTAATTTTGTGTATTGTTACAGATCCACTGGGATTCCGGGGAAAGAAATGGAAGAGCAATGATGAGCCTTGATGGTGGATGAGGAGCCCACAATGTCCCGCAGTGTATATATATTTATATATTTTTTCCATTTGATGATATAATTGTTTGTGCTCTTCTCTCGGAGAATATTTTTCATGTCCCGATCGCATACAAGGCATGGTAATATATGGATTGGCTATTTTGACTGCCTATAATATATAGTTTTGAGGAGAACCCTCTTGGTCACGAGTTGCAGCTTGTATGCGACCCATGATGCTGGGGGCACTGACGTGCTCACAGCACTGGGTCTCAATGTAGGGGATAGTTTTCCGACTTGGAAAAGTGGGAACGATCCCCGTGGCTGAATTGAGTGGAAACCATCCACTGTGACTTGATAATAAATGTAGGAACTTTAATTCAGTAAAGAGAACATATACTGGCCAAATTCCCTTTATAAAGATGGAGACATAGTCTCAAACATGCGAGCACGCATGCGCTCCTCTTTCTATGGATAGCCAGCGTGAGTTGATACGAGTCATCAATGTGCGTCCGCTACGTAACAAGGAATGGACGGCACTGAAATCAGCTGGAGTTGCTAAGACGCCTAGTGATGACAAGTATGCGATCCAGACATGCGCAATGACTCCTGCGAGACACGCTCAGCAACACGATGGCATATGTGGGCTACATCATTCCGCCAGGTAGAAGCTCATCATTGTACCCCGTAACACATGTGCACAATCAATGGATTAACAAATCTAGTGAAAATATTAAGAATAGCTGGCCATACTTATGGACTTAAATGTATTTATATGCAATAGCCAGCCATATTATATATTTGTTTTTCTGATAGCACGAGTCACTTTATCCATGATCACTGGGATATGTCCCTTTTTAACTTATATATGAATTTATACACAGTTTTGTACTAAGTATCAATTATGTGAATATGTCTAATGATTTGATTGGTTCACCTATATATGTTGGTCTGTAACACTTGTATCAATGCTTGAGAAAGGCTCATGTTGAGCCGAAACGTCGCTTTTTTGCTGCCATCACATGTGTGAATAAACTTCACTCGTTTTACTACAAGGAACCGTCTGGAGTGCAGTCCAATTTTTTATCATATACAGATATATATATATATTAGCAGAAGGACCCTGCTTCACACAGGTATATTTCATCTATTTTATTTTATGTCTGTGTGTGTCGTTAAAAGCTATCGATTAGTATCCGCCATAATAGTGACCTCTACATCACCCCGGCTCTTAACACTGACCCCACAGTGCCCTACCTCCTTAAAATGGGACCTCCACAGCAACCCATCCCTTTAACTTTGACCGTCACAGCAGCCCGCCCGTTTAACAGTGAGTTTCACAGCACCCCACTCCCTTGACATTGACCTCCTCAGGGGCTCACCCCCTTAACAGAGAGAATTATACAGCACCCCGTCCCTTTAACAGTGACCTCCACAGCGGCCTGCCCCCTTAACAGTGACCTCAACAGTGACCTCCACAGCAGCTGCCCCTTTAATAGTGGCCCCTGCCTCCTTAACAGTGACCTCCACAGCACCCTGCTCCTTTAAGGCTAAGGCTACATGATGACATGTGTCGCGCAACATTTTGTCTTAGGGGCTTGGGTCTGCTGAGTGTTTTCATTAGCTCGAGCAGCAGCCATGCGTTTTGCTGCAGGAGTCTTGCATCCAACTGGAGTTTTCCTTTTTGGAGGCATGAGTAGTTTAAAAACGTTTCAATTTATAAGAATGCTAACACCCAGTATGGCAATCCAGTATAGGTACAGTCTATTTATGGCTGTGTTATGAAAACCTGGTAAATTAAATGTGAACTTATATTGGCTGATGCACGTCATATGACTGAATATTTAAGGACCTGCAAACTGCCAAAACCTGTGATCAGTTGTTATGGAAACCTGGAGTAGGACCTGCGAGCTTCTATTGGCTGATAAGGGACATGTGAGATGAGCAGTTTATTCACACCTCAGTTCTGCGTTGCGTGAAAAACAGAGCATGTTCTATATATATTCTGTGTTTTTCACACAGCCCGAGCCAAATAGAAGTAAATGGGGCTTCAGTGAAAAACGCATTGCATCCAGAAGCAAGTGCGGATGCAATGTGTTTTTTACTGATGATGATACTAGGAGATGTTTGTAAATCTTCAGGTTTGTCACGCGCATGAAAAACGCATCAAAACGCATTGCACTCGCGCGGAAAAAACTGAACGCAATTGCAGACAAAATTGACTGAACTTGCTTGCAAAATGGTGCAAGTTACACTGAACGCATCCTTGCCTAATCCGTCACGCTCATGTGAAAGGGGCCTGACAGGCCAGGCAAAATGGTTGACCCCCATATTCTACCATCAGAAAAATAGAGTAAAACACAATGGTGATACATTCCATTGAAACCCTCCAGTTTCTACAGGATCTGTATCATTAGTAAATACACACATTGCTCTATCGATGCAAGGCAATGCAAATTGGTAAAAAATCATGGTAGCATTCAGTAAATTACTGTCAACTAGCAATCAACATTTTTATGTATGTTTCTTTTTTGCTCAGTTCTTTGCTTTGCTATATATTTCCCATTATTAATTATGCATTTTACATTTTATTACAGTTTTTTATACTTATTTTGCTCTTCTTCACTGTGGAACTTGTTGGTATTAAGAAAATAGTAGTTGCCATACACTATTTGAGCAATATTGTTTGCCATTTGGAATGTTTTATTTTTGTTGTATGGACTATATATTTACATTGGAATTAGAGATGAGTGAATTTCACATTTTGAAATTTGTTTGTGATTCGTTTACTGGTAAAAGGTAAATTGCGTTATGGATTCCGTTACCACGGACCATAATGCAATTCTATGACAGAATGCATAACGGAATGCCTTTAATCTTCTCCTGCATAGCGGAAATTGGATGGATCAGTTATGCAGCCCATAGACTTCTATTATGATGGAATGAATAACGGAATGCCTCTAAAGGCATTCCGTTATGCATTCCGTCATAGAATTGCGTTATGGTCGTCGGGAATGGAATCCATAACGCCATTCACCTTTTACCAGTAAAAGAAATGCGAACGAATTTCATAACCAGAAATTCAATCATCTCTAATTGAGATTCTCAAATGTCTACCTCTAACTCTAGTGACCTTCTTTTCAGATTAAAGAAGATCATTTTCTTCTTGAGTTGCAGAAGTATTACAAAGGAGACAATTCTTCTGAAGTTTTCAGCCAGTCCTGGAATACCATTATGATTGCAGTAAGACTTGTTGAGGGCTGTTTTTAAAGCATGACTAACCATTCCACAAACTTGGTATAATTCAATAATACAATGTGTGTAAGTGAGGAATTATGCTATATATGGGCATTATATGCCCTGCACCTTGTATTTTTTTTCGCCAGTATTCACCTGTGTATGTTTAGCTATAGTCTGCAGTCCTCCCAGATCTGTATGCAGAAAGTTTAGAAAAATCTGTTTCCAAACCTTCTCTCACTCACTCAGTAAGACCCCTTTCACACGAGCGAGTTTTCCGCGCGGGTGCAATGCGTGATGCGAACACATTGCCCCGGACTGAATCAGGACCCATTCATTTCAATTGGGCTGTGTACATGACCGTTGTTTTTCACGCATTACTTGTGTGTTGCATGAAAATCCCAGTAGGTTCTATATTCTGTGTTTTTCACGCAATGTTGGCCCCATAAAAGTTAATGGGGCTGAGTGAAAATCACATCCGGATGCACTGCGTTGCGTTGTAAACGCAAGTAACTTAGCAACACTGAAGGGATTTAAAGGCAGGAAGTTGCCTTTCACAGCGTGTGCCTTCAGCCAGTGATGAGAAAGGAGTTTTTGGAGGAGATTACTGCCCTTGCTGAGCAATTTGGAGCATGCCGAAGGCACCAAAAGCAATGAACGTGGAGAGGCTCATTCTCCTTGTTCAGGAGAGGCCCTGCATTTGGGGACTACCATGACCGGTACAAGAAGGAGGAAGCATGGGTGGACATAGCCCAGGAGCTGTTCACAGCCATATGGGAGAAAACGAAAGGCCAGAGTCTGGGTAAGTGGCCAATCTATACATGTGTGATCCTAGCTGTCCTCCCTACCATAGCACATGCCATAGTTTGTCCTCCCTAGCATAGCACATGGCATGGTTTGTCATCTCTAGAATTGTATTGTTTGGTAACATTTTTCTTCTGGTATTTTTCTAACATAGTTGATGAGGTCAAGAATTGGTGGCGGAGCTGCAGGAACCAATTCCAAAAGGTAATGCAGCAGCAAGGCCGCAGTTGGTCCGGACAATCCAAGAATAGGCCCTATATATATCAGGAGCAGCTGATGTTCCTGCGTCCGGTCATGGAGCTGCGTCCGTACGTTAATAATAAACAATGACCACTACATGTTTATCAATGCACACTGTATGTTGATTATGTGGGTAATGTAATTTGTAATAATGTGTAGTTATGTGTATTTGTAATAATGTCATAGTTGGCGATCGCAACCAAGCCGAATCCTCCTTTCATTACCAAAAGTATGTGAACAACATTACAAGTGGAATTGGGTTATTTGCTATTGCCAGCTATGCCACTTCTATTTTCCCTAATGTTGGTACATGACCACATATGTAATATGTTGTTTACTTAAAGAGGACCTGTCACCACTCCTGACATGCATGTTTTACTAGTTTCATGCATTCCCTATGTAATAACAATCATAGAGCATCTATTATTATGACTGTATGTTGTGCTTTTCCTTTATTATTCCTTCTAGAAGTTATAATGGAATTGCTATTAACCTACAATAAAAGGGTACAGAGGGATGTTAACAATTTGGGGGGGTGTATACCTGCACAGACTCATTCAATCCAATCAGTGCAGCCATGTTTATGTGTGCAGGTACACCCCCCAACTTTTCACAACCCCTCTGTACCCTTACTTACTGAAGGCTATTAGCAAATCATTCATAACTTCTAGTAGAAATAATAAAGGAATTGCACAACATAGAGCCATAAGAATAGATACTCCTGAATTTTTATTACATGGGAAATACATGAAGTAATTAAAGAAGACATGTCAGGAGTGGTGAAAGGTCCTCTTTAATGTAGTACTATGTGTCCATTGTCTTTTGCTGATGATAGTAATATGTGATGTTACTATTGTTGTAAAAAAAATATGTGTTCATATAATAATTTACATTTACATGTTACATTGTGAAGAATGGAGGACAAACTTGAGGAGGAAGCAGACGAGTCGGTTCCCCAGCATTCGAGCACCTGTGAGGAGGAGACTCCAACTGGCACACATCCTTCAGAGACTGAAGAAAGACCCGGCACCTCTGCAGCCTCGTGTTCCGCTGCTTCAGGAGTTGAATCTAGCCAAGGAGACTGGCCATGCCTCCTGCCAAAGCTCTAGTCAATAGCCAGGTCCTGGATTATTTGTCTAGAGCCCGGCAGGAGGACCAATTGGATTTGTATTGTCTAAGTCTGGCTTCTTGTTTGTGCAGTCTGCCTCCAGAACTATTGCTAAGAACCAAAGTGGCTCTTGGAATCGTTCTGGAGGCAGCCACTCTGCCCAATGACCAGACAGACTATTTTGTATCCCTCGAAAATTGGCGCACCCATGGGCACATGTCTGGCGCCCACCCAATGCCCATTCCAGAGCCACAGGGTCCGCCACATTTACCCAGTAGTAGGGAACATTATGGCCTACCAAGTCGGCCATATGGCCAAACATATCAGGCCCCGACTTCCTATAGGCAGCCGGTCCCCTCCTCATCCCAGGCTGGCCCATCTGTGCAGTCTAGACCCTCTACACAACCATCCTACCATGGCCCTCAGTTTTACGGTCCCCCATCTCCACCTGGCAGGTTCATTCATTTGTAAATTAAATTTTTTATATTTTATATATTTTATTATTTAAGAACAAAAATAGTCAAGTTGATTCATCTTTGTTTTATTAAACAGATTTTTATTTTCATGCATTTTAGTGTTTGTTGTCTTTATTATAGACAGTGCATAATTATATCTATGCAGCACTAACACATAGACCACATGACTAATTGTAAACGTTTCATATACATTAATATAAGTCAAATACACTTACTATATCAACATGATTTCACTAACCTTCACACACAAGAACATAATTTATTTATTACAAAACACATTTAAAATCTTTATTCAAAATATTTTTATTTATAATACATATCTACCAAAAAAGTAACTAAAATATAATGTACATTATGCACACGATATTAAACACAATACAGATGGAGTTTAGTGACATGACACATGTAATGATAGTTTTTATCAAGTCAAAATCAGGCCAACTACGACTTTATTATTGATGATGGTAAAACATACATACATTTAGTGCTAGATATTGCAATTTATATTAATGAGGTATTAGTACATATTTTCCAGACTGTGTTATAAACAATATATGTAAGCTCGCAACCCACGTTATAAGGGGCCTTATTATCTTGCGAGTCCCAATATATAATAAATTAATTAATTAATTAATTAAAAACTGCCAAACTCCCAACTCTCCCTGAAAAAAATTCCTGTCCAAAATACATATGCATGCTGGGGGCATTTATGTGTTTGCTGTAAAAGATAATCCCACAGGATGGATCTTTTTTTTCACGCACAATCTGCATGTCACAGGGAGCAGGCGGCGCTTAATATTCGCATGTTGGCTGGGTGTGGTGCAACGCAATCGCATACAAAATGGACGGCAGGCGCAAGCAAAATCACACGATTATCACTGAATGCACCCTGAACGCATCCGGACCAAATCAGTCATGCTCGTGTGCAAGAGGCCTAACAGTCCCAGGATCATAGAGGACATTAAAGAAAGTACTGTGCTGAGCTCCTGCCATGGGTGCATACATTGCCCATTGCCAGTGGTATAGACTTTAAATGGCTATACTGAAAAATCCACAGCAAATACTGTATATGTTGTAGAAGTTTCCTTAAGATCTGACCTTAGATTTTACACTTTGCAATGCAAAATCTGATGGCTCCATGGCAAAACCCAACATACCGTAGAACATTCAGACTTTGTGCAAATGTATGAGGCTTGTCTTCAGCAAAAAAAAAATTCACTAGGCCGATTATTATCTTATGTGGTCGTTAATGAAGGGGTCAAGTGTCTATGGCAAGGGATGAGTCAAGTGCAGTACTTGGTGTCTAGAGATTACTCACCTCCTGTACCTGTATGCTACTTCAATTATTAGTTCACAACTTGGCTGGTAGGTGTTAAATCCAGGTTCCTGCCATATAGACAACCAGAAATAAGTGTGGGGTCACTAACACTCAGAGGGAGAATCAGGGACAGGCTTAGGCTACTTTCACATTAGCATCAGCCTTCTCCAGCAGGTAAATAGCCTCCCAGATCTGTGCTGCCGCTAGTGCATGCATGCCACCGGACACTACCACACACATGCACAGCATATACAGTACAGACCAAAAGTGTGGACACACCTTCTCATTCAAAGAGTTTTCTTTATTTTCATGACTTTGAAAATTGTAGATTCACACTGAAGGCATGAAAACTATGAATTAACACATGTGGAATTATATACATAACAAAAAAGTGTGGAACAAAAAATATGTCATATTCTAGGTTCTTCAAAGTAGCCACCTTTTGCTTTGATTACTGCTTTGCACACTCTTGGCATTCTCTTGTTGAGCTTCAAGAGGTAGTCACCTGAAATGGTTTTCACTTCACAGGTGTGCCCTGTCAGGTTTAATAAGTGGGATTTCTTGCCTTTGGTTGAGACCATCAGTTGCCTTGTGGAGAAGTCAGGTGAATACACAGCTGATAGTCCTACTGAATAGACTGTTAGAATTTGTATTATGGCAAGAAAAAAAGCAGCTAAGTAAAGAAAAGTCAGTCAGTCCGAAAAATTGGGAAAACTTTGAAAGTGTCCCCAAGTGCAGTCACAAAAACCATCAAGCGCTACAAAGAAACTGGCTCACCTGCGGACTTGCCCCAGGGAAGGAAGACCAAGAGTCACCTCTGCTGCGGAGGATAAGTTCATCCGAGTCACCAGCCTCAGAAATTGCAGGTTAACAGCAGCTCAGATTAGAGACCAGGTCAATGCCACACAGAGTTCTAGCAGCAGACACATCTCTAGAACAACTGTTAAGAGGAGACTGTGTGAATCAGGCCTTCATGGTACAATATCTGCTAGGAAACCACTGCTAAGGACAGGCAACAAGCAGAAGAGACTTGTTTGAGCTAAAGTACACAAGGAATGGACATTAGACCAGTGGAAATCTGTGCTTTGGTCTGATGAGGCCAGATTTGAGATGTTTTCTTCCAACCACCATGTCTTTGTGCGACGCACATGCCTGGTTCCCACTGTGAAGCATAGAGGAGGAGGTGTGATGGTATGGGGGTATATTGCTGGTGACACTGTTGGGGATTTAGTGAAAATTGAAGGCATACTGAACCAGCATGGCTACCACAGCATCTTGCAGCGGCATGCTATTCCATCCGGTTTGCGTTTAGTTGGACCATCATTTATTTTTCAACAGGACAATGACCCCAAACACACCTCCAGGCTGTGTAAGGGCTATTTGACCATGAAGGAGAGTGATGGGGTGCTGCGCCAGATGACCTGGCCTCCACAGTCACCGGACCTGAACCCAATCGAGATGGTTTGGGGTGAGCTGGACCAGAGAGTGAAGGCAAAAGGGCCAACAAATGCTAAGCATCTCTGGGAACTCCTTCAAGACTGTTGGAAGACCATTTCAGGTGACTACCTCTTGAAGCTCATCAAGAGAATGCCAAGAGTGTGCAAAGCAGTAATCAAAGCAAAAGGTGGCTACTTTGAAGAACCTAGAATATGACATATTTTCAGTTGTTTCACACTTTTTTGTTATGTATATAATTCCACATGTGTTAATTCATAGTTTTGATGCCTTCAGTGTGAATCTACAATTTTCATAGTCATGAAAATAAAGAAAACTCTTTGAATGAGAAGGTGTGTCCAAACTTTTGGTCTGTACTGTATACACTGTTACCAGTATATACTACACCTCGTGCCCGCTTGACGTCGCCTATGTCGAGCTCATAAGTGAGGTATGGTCATGGGTTACCAAAAACATGATGTTACGCCCTCCAGAGGAGCAGGTAAGTTCAGCTTGGTACAGTTTACACATATACCTCCTATCCACGTGGGCACAGAGAGGCAACAAGCTGAGAGAGCCTTTTCACTGCCACAGTGAAAACAGTGCTGTCTCATCTCGGGTATCTGCCACCTGTTTCTCGTTTGATAGAAGCATGGTCTGCTAACGGGATTATATAGGGTGAGAAACAAACCCGCGGTAGCTTATAACTAGGCCAAAATATGTGGGGATTCGTGATCGAGATACAAGACTGCACAAGATTAAATTATATATTTAATCGCCGTAAGGGCTCACTAGATATAACACAATATACACAGAGAATATACACAGTGGTCTGAGGTTACAGATACAGGTTATATGGGTACAAAAGGGTTAAGAAGAGTAAAAGTCAGTTACCGGGTAGTTGAAAGGTCTATGAATGTGGAATATTCATTAGCTGCAGTCACGTGGGGGGCGGTGATGTCAGTGGTTTCCATGTCTCTCCAAACACATTTGCACAATGTGACCCACTTTTAGAGAAAGACACCGCCCTCTGGCTTGCATGGGCTTATGACCTGTAAGGGTCCACCCCTCCTTCTCTGGTGCTGGGAGGAAATGACCCATAGGGCTCATAGCCTAAGACCAGAATGTCGCAGGAAGATGGTTCCGCCTGGATACCGACTGGATACCGGCTACAACTAGAGTCCAAACATGGTATTGGTTTTTGGTTTCTGTGGAGAGATATGGATATCTCCTTTCCCTGGCATCCCCCCATATAACAAAGACCATGGGCACCTACATCGTGGCCACCGGGACACAAATATGTATCCGGTTTGCGCCTATTATATGCAATTTTATAATTCCTTATGAAATGTAGGTGCCAACATGTCTGGAAGGTATCCTTGATCCTGGCAAGGGCTGATACCTCCTGCTGGGGGGGGGTTTTCCTGCAGGATTTAGCTTGCTTCCAAACTGGCTGATTGAGGTGTCAAAGCAAGTGGAATAAAAAAACAAGAAAAGAAACCAGCTACACAGTCGGCGCCAATCACCTGTTGTGCAATGGAGTAGGATAGGATGGTAAAAAGGGATCTAGTACTGTCAAGAGTGGTTAATTGGAATATATGTACACACGATCCGTTGATAAAGCGGCGGCCGTGCATTAGTAGAGGTACAGTGGTAAAAGGGGGTTATAAAACCTCAATCCAGGTAGCAATTAAAAGTTAAAATCAATAAATAAAATAAATTGAATAAAGATAAAATAAATAAAATTATACATATAAGTAACTCACTTTACAGGGGGAGATAGTTCTATCTTCGAGAGTGGGGAGGAGGTATGAGGACATTTTCATCTATTCCAGGTCGGAATAGCTCCACTTCCGGTATGTGGGCCGCATCGTGGAACGCATGCGGCCCACGTGACTTCTGGTTTTTTGGTTACAGCGCAGCGAGAGCTGGCTGAACTTGCGGTGCATGGACCGCATCGTGGAACGCATACGGTCCATGTCACTTCCGTTCTTACGGTAATAGCCGAGCCAAAGGCAGGCCAAGTAAAGAGATTCCACCCCACATTAGGAAGGATATGGGAGGATCTGGTGATTGATTTTTAACACAATATGGGGATGCAGAGATTGACTAATATCATAAAATAGAACATGCAAGAATATATAGATATAGATATAGTAGGGACAGTAGGTGTGAATAAACATAAATATACTGTGCTTTGTTATAGACCATATATACCGCTAAAAACATATCTATAGTGTCGTAAGATCTAAATCAGAAAAATAAACAAACATTGCATATTGGGGGGGTCAAAGGATGTATGTGGAGGTCCCATACTACAATGGGTACATATGTAATAAACATAAATATATCTATGTGTGTGTAAAAGGATACAACCATAACCACACACCCACACATATGTACACGTACACATAAAAAATGTACCATAACAATACACATGGATATGCATAAGTATTAAATACGAGGAAACGTGCATGCACTTGCATGTGGTACAGTGTCATACAGTGCAATAAATGCCCACATGAAAATATGTCATAAACAAGGATATGTATAAAATGAGATGAGGCGTATATGTACCCGTATGTGGTGTAATGTCATACGGTGTGATGGGGTTAGTGGAAATCATGTTTTATAGGGTGTAATGGGCAGTGGGGGTAAGGATCTGGGGATGGTGAGCAGATGTCTCGGCTTCTTTTGACTTTTAATATATATATATATATATATATATTTGTGATCGGATCGGCTAGCAGATAGTGACCCCTAACACTAGCAGTGGAGGTGTGGCGGAACTGCTTACGTAAGGATAGCCTAAAGGGGGCCACCTTAGGATGGAGGGTATGAGAGCTGAGGGCTATGGGTGGGAGGGTATGTCGTTCTGTGAGATCGCATCGCTTTGGAGATTGCGGCCCCCACCTTATATAGCCGCAGCTGGAGCCTCCCTTCACACAAATGCGGCGTCTGCCACGCCTTTACTTGTGATCGGATCGGCTAGCAGATAGTGATCCCTAACACTAGCAGTGGAGGTGTGGCGGAACTGCTTACGTAGGGATAGCCTAAAGGGGCCAAAAAGGAAACACCTAGACCCGGATGGTTCGAAGGACTCATGTTACAGAATTACAGCAATAGTTTCTGGAAAGCATTGGACATTTCTGAGCGAGGATTGGGAATGTACCTGGTATAACAGGAGGACTGCCATCGACCTAGTTTCTTAATGATGTGCGTAGGAGTAGCATTTTTCGATGCCGCTGAGGCAGCGCCTATCCTAAATGAATGCCCAGTGATCGACCCCAGTGATTGGCCTTCTTAATCGGAAGGGTTATTACCTTTTTTGCAGTTGGTAATAGTTTTGGGCACAACGGTGCAATGATGTTCTTGAGTGTTTGTGCACGTCGATAGGTGATCAAAGGGAAAGGGGGTAGATCTTTCTTGAGTAGTGGATCTTTTAATAGGACCCCCCAGTAATTTGTCAGTATTTTTCGGATATCGGTGTGTCTGGAATTGTATCTAGTGACCAAACTAGTCCTGGAAATGGCTCTAGTGTTCTGTTGTTGTGGGGTATTAGTGTTATTTTTTGTTTTAGTCTCTGATTTATTAGGTTTAAGGGCCTCGTCTTGGCTTTCACATAATGTTCTCTTAATGGAATCCTTTATAAGCTTTTTGGGATATCCTTTTTCCCGGAAACGGTCGGTGAGTGTTTTAAGTTGTTGTTTGCAAGTAAGATCTTCAGTTCCATGATGCGGCCCACATACCGGAAGTGGAGCCATTCTGACCCGGAATAGATGAAAACGTCCTCATACCTCCTCCCTTCTTTCGGAGATAGAACGATGACAGATGACATCTACACTGTAAGCACCCTTAAACATGAACAACCTCTTTTCTTTACCAAATAACATTGAATGGACATGCGTTCCACAGTGGAACGCATGCCCCACTGAAACCGGAAGTGACATCACTTCCTCATCCCGCCCAGACACATGTGCTCCCAATGGAAACACAATATGGATGGGTATAATAGCCCATACCTATCACTGTATGCTCTATATGTTTTTACTTATACATTGCTCCTGAGGAAGGGGGCATCTACACATCCCCCAAAACGCGTTGAGCCTTGATTCAATAAAAGGAATTTTCCATAAGCCCCTTGCGTTGTGACTGCGGTTTATTCCTGCGACTCTACCAGCGATCCTGGCTGGGGGAGTTTAACTTTTGGGAGTTTTATGCGTAACCCTCAAACTATCTCCCCTGTGAAGTGAGTAACTTATATGTATAATTTTATTTATTTTATCTTTATTCAATTTATTTATTGATTTTAACTTTTAATTACTACTAGGATTGAGGTTTTATAACCCCCTTTTACCACTGTACCTATACACCGTCACATGATCCATCACCATAGTGACATCAAAGGTCCTATTCCTCACAGATGAAGACAGAAGAGATGCCGACTGCGCGGACAAGTGGATTAAGGCGAGTTGAATTATTATTAATTTTTTTTAACCACTCCAGCCCTATTGTACTATGCATTCTGTATTCAGAATGCTATTTTCCCTTATTACCATGTTATAAGGGGAAATAATACAATCTAAACAACCTTCAACCCAAACTTGAACTTCTGTGAAGAAGTTCGGGTCTGGGTACCACATTCATTTTTTTTATCATGCGCTTGCAAAACGCATTGCACCCACGCGATAAAAACTGAACAACGGAATGCAATCGCAGTCAAAACTGACTGCAATTGCGTACCTACTCGCGTGGGTTTGCCACAATGCACCGGGATGCATCCAGACTAACGGCAGACTGTTCTGTTGCTGCAAGTCCAGGACAGCGTTCCTTGCCATGTAAAAATGGCTGGACATTGCTGGCACCTTCTGCCAATGTAGATTTTCGAAAAGTATTGCACAACCATGTTTATCACGTGCACCATGCAGTAAGCATTTGTTATTTCCCCCAAATGAAGCACAGCCATGATATTCCAGCCATTGTTCCTGACCACCTTGCCCAGTTGGAGGTGGCAGAGAGCCAGCCAGCTTGTTGCACTTTCTGTGTGGCTATCTCGCCCAGGCTGATCAGCTCTACCACCACATGGCAAAGCTTTACTTTACACTACACATAGGAGGGGGAGTGAAAGCGACATTCTTCCCTGCTGCTTTTGGGACATGAAGATGTGTATAGAGGAGGGGCTGATGGAGGCAGATTAGCAGCTGGTGTGGAAACTAGACCAACACAAACATGAAGGTGTCAATAGGACATTGTCTTCTTGCTGGGGTGATGCCTCACGGAGAAAAACATTGACCCAGTGGCATCTTGCAAAAGCCTTTTAACTCCCACCTAGCCAAGTTGCTGGCAGTATAGTCTCTGCATTACCACTCAGTGGATTTTGCTGCTTTTAGGCTAGCTCTACACGACGATATGTGTCGCGCAACCATAAGGGCACAACTACACTGCAACATTTGTCGAGCGAAATTTTATCACACTAATGTTGCGCAACAATTTTTATAATGATAGTCTATGGTGTCGCAATGCAACATGCTGCGAGTGCGATGCGACAGTCACAGAAAAATCCATCTCAAATGTGGCCCCTACGTACACCAACATAGTGGTCGCATTCTTGGAAGAGTTATTTATCTATGTTGATATTAAATTTACTTTGAGTTACTCCAATACAGATATACATTTCTTGGATGTAAAGGTTACATTACAGGGGGGACAATATCAGACACAAGGTTTTCCTGACACTATCCTGGACCCGCACTTGACTACTGCCCGGACACAAAATAGAGTGGCTTTATTAAACAAGACACATAAAAAACCTAGTATCCATAGAATCCCACTAGTGACTACATACACTGAAGATAGTCAACACATCAGAGAGATAATTAAGAAACACTGGCCGGTCCTCAAGAGTGGATATACTAACACTGAGGAATTTAAAATTCCCCCTTTACTTTCATATAGAAGACCTAAGAATCTGAAGGACAAAGTTGTGCACACTTATGTGGGCTCACAGAAAAAGAATGTACCAAGCTTCTCAAAAAATGGGTTGTTTTCCCTGTTGTAAATGCATTAACTGTCGCCATATACACAAGGGAGAGGTTTTTATCCATCCTTCCACCACTAGACAATATAAAATTAGACACTTCCTGACATGTGATTCTACTTTTGTTGTATATGTGCTATGGTGCCCTTGCAATTTATTGTACGTGGGAGAAACATCACTAGATTTTAATACCAGATGTAACCAACACAGATACACCATCCGGGAAAAAACGGACTGTTTTGAAACATTTCACTGAATGTGGTCACAAAGAGAATGATCTAAATTGCATGATCGTTGATCAGATTCCAATCCCCCGTAGGGGAGGCAATAGAAATCTACTGCTGAAAAAACACAAATTATACAGGATTTCTGAATTAAATACACTAAAACCACACAGAGTAAATGTCGAGTTTAGACCGTGGATACTTAACTAATTTTCCTTGTCTTTCCCTTGTGTTTTTCCTTCCTTTTCCTCCCCTGTTTGTTTTTTCTCCTTTATTTGGACTATTGATATCTCTCTCCCTCATCACCTGGTGCTCTTACATGAGTACTCATTGTTCTCCTATTTTGTTTTTATTGTCATTGACAGTTGGCGAGTGTGAGGTTAGTGATGAACTCTAGCAGCACGTGATTCCTTATGGCTTATCAAGATGACTCCACTTAGATCAATTTTTCTGTATTTTCTATGATTGACATGTTACATTATTATTTTATTAATATTGGTGGGTGTGTATTCTTGTGATTATCCCATACTTTTGAGGTATGTACTCTTAATACATGCAATGGAGGTGAGACGGCAAGTCAGTTCTCAATAGCCATTTATTTTATTATCTTTATTTATACTATCCTTTGCATGGTGTCCCTCACTACTGATGTGGGGGTGGCACCCTTCTAAAATTTGGGACGGACATGTCTCCTGGAGGAGCACATACTGCACATACAGTGTAATCTCCCCCTGGTCAAGTTGATCAGTGATCCTGTACTAACTATATGGGATTCGCTGGTCTTTTAAGTTTTTTAATTCTACTTATAGTCTTAATAGGCATTATGTATAACCTCGCTCCCTGGCGGGAGGTTTGGTATTGATGCCTGTAAAATAAAGATGGGACCTTGGATGCCTAGACCCTTTTAATGGTCTATTCTTACTTGCTTTTATCCCTCCCCTTATTATTATTACTTTCATATATATTGAATACTTCGAAGAATGGGTATACAACACACATCCAAGGAGATAGAACCTATAATTATATGTACTTCTGATTATTTGTTGAAAACTTATGTACATGTCAGCATAGTAAAATATATAGTTACAAATTCATGTAGATTAATGGAGATGACTGTCACTTTAAGGCGATGATTCGGATGATTTGTGGAAGTGCGCTTGTGCGCTTGCGCAGCGCACACGTCACTTCCGCTATAGACTTTCGGCAATCTATAGAAATCTGGCAGAACACCGGCACAGGTTGCGCCTTGTATGCCTGATCACATGACCCAATGCTGCTGATGTCAGCGGATCATGTGAACTGACGTCATTGTGGACATGCACAATGTGATTCAGTAGACGCTCGAGCCGTGAGGTTTCTCCATGCTGGTTAGTGTTTATACACTTTATCTATATTGCACACTAATGTTTTTAATTGATCTTACAAGTGGATCCACATATGTTTTTAATCTGCCAATGATTGCACTTTGTGATTGATTGCACTTTTATACTATATAACTGTATTAGATGATTGGAGTTTTTACACTTGCTTTTACATCATGTTCTATATACACTAGCAATTATGTTTGTATATTTATTCTTATGATGTATCACTTTTTATCTATACATTTGTATTAATTGCTCTTGTTAGTGAATTATTATGTGGGTGTGTATACCAATATTTGAGCACCATTTCTGTTATCATCACTGCTTGAGAAAGATCCCACTGAGTGTATTGAAACATTGCTGTTTTTTCGCCATGGAGCCATGGAATCTTGTCAGTTTATGTGTATATATATATATATATATATATATATACACACACACACACACCCTTTCTTACCTTTCCTCTTGGCTAGTGATATTCTGAGATGAGTGGTATGAAATGACTGACTATGAAAGAAAAAAAAGTTTGCATTAAAGCTCATGCACAAGACTGTTTTTTAGGTCCACATCCGATTCGCATTTTATGCAGGTTGGATGCGGACCCATTCACTTCAAAGGAGATGCAAAAGATGTGTACAGCACTCCATATGCTGTCCGCATGTCCATACAGAGCCGTCTGCAAAACTATAGAACATGTCCTATTCTTGTCTTCCTTACGGACAAGGATAGGACTGTTTTATTAGGGGCCGTATCCGTGTTTCGTGGATCCTCATTTTGCGGACTGCAAAACAGCTAATGGTCGTATGCATGAGCCCTTAGTCCTAGTTCACACTTCAGTGATTTCCATCAGTGATTGTGATCCAAAACCAGGAGTAAAGCCTACACAGAGATATGTAAGGTATGATTGAAATATTTGCACCTGGTTTTTGCTCACAACAACTGATGGAAATAACTGGAGTGTGAGCCTAAGGGCTCATGAACATAAGCGTAAGCGCTCAGTGCCCGTATTTTGAACCGTAAACAGCATTGACTCTAATGGGTCTGCATCTGCCAGATATGACCAAAGACAGGGCTTCACCTATCTTTTTGCGGTGCAGAAGCACCCATTGAAAGCACTGCGAACTGCTTCCATGGGCTTCTGATCCATGCCTCTGCACCCTAAAAAGATAGAACATGCTCTATCTGTTGCCATATGTTGAGACCCATTCAAGTTAATGGGTCCACATCCGCAAGCGGAGTGCACATGGCCAACACTGTCACTGAGCAAGTATGCTTGGGTGCATAAGCTCTTAGGCCTCTATCACACGAACTATACGGATTAGGTCCGGATGCGTTCAGTGAAACTCTCACCATTTTGCAAGCAAGTTCAGTCAGTTTTGTCTGCGATTGCGTTCAGTTGTTGAGTTTTTTCAGCGCGGGTGCAATGCGTTTTGATGCGTTTTAAAAACTGAAGGTTTACAAACAACCTCTCTTAGCAACTATCAGTGAAAATCTGTGAAAAACGTATTGCATCCGCACTTGCTTCCAGATGCAATGCATTTTCATAGAAGCCGTATTAACCTCTATGGGGCCGGGGCTGCGTGAAAAACGCAGATGATAGAACATGCAGCGTTTTTCACACATCGCAGAACTGATGCATGAAAAAAAAAAACGCTCATGTACACAGACCCATTGAAATGAATGGGTCTGGATTCAGTGCGGGTACTATGCGTTCACGTCACGCATTACACCCGTGTGGAAAACTCACTCGTATGAAAAGGGGCCTTATGAAAATCACAGCATGTTCTAGATTCTGCGTTTTTCACGCAACGCAGGCCCCATAGAAGTGAATGGGTCCTTCTATCTTCATTCAGCAGGACCTGCGCTGACATCACCATGTGGTGAGCGCGATGACATAAGCGAAGGTCCTTTTGCAGGTCCTTCAAGAAGAAGAAAGAAGAGTATCCCGGCTGTGCGATGAAGTGGATGAGGTGAGTTATGTTTTTATTTTTTAACCCTCAATTGACATTATACTTAGCATTCTGTATTAAGAATGCTATTATTTTCCATTATAACCATGTTATAATGGAAAATAATCTACAAAACACCAAACCCAAACTTCAGTGAAGAAGTCCAGGTTGGGGTCTTGGTACCACATTTAGTTTTTTCTGACGTGCGTGCAAAATGCATTGCACTCGCACGGAAAAAAATGAACAATGGAACGCAATCGCAGTCAAAACTCTGCCTACTTGCATGATTTTCCCTGAACGCACCTGCATTGCATCCGGCCCTCACCCGCGACGCCTGTGTGAAGGGGGCCTTAGGCTTCACACTTCAGTTATTTGATCAGTTATTTTGATCAGATATTGTGAGCCAAAAGCAGGTGCAGGTCAAAAACACTGAATAGGTGCAAATCAAACGATTACACCTGATCCCCGAGTAGGCTTCACCACTGGTTTTGGCTCACAATAACTGATGGAAATAACTGATCAAATAATTGAACTCATTCAGATGAACGTATGGCCACTGTGCCCATGTTGTGGACCGCAAATAGTGTGGTCTGCAAAACACGGGCACTGGCTGTGTGAACGTCATGCTATGGAGCATGCATGCTTCCCATGGGCTTCCGATGTCCTATCTTTTGGCATATCTTGCAGATCTCTGACCCATTCAAGTCAACGGATCTGCACCTCAGCACAGAGTTCACATGAGCAGTGCCAGTTTACAACACAAGCACGACAGCCTAAGTCCTCCTGCACACGACCGTATGGCTTTTTCAGCATTTTGCGAGCCGTTTTTAATGGATCAGTTGTTTTTTGTTTCTATTGTGTTTCTGTTTCGATTTGCCGTTCCGTATTTCGGTTTGGTTTCCGTCTGTAATCCGTTTTTTGTGGATCGGAAACTGAAGCATACAATAATGTTTAAACAGTAAGTACATAAAAAAATTGGAATGGGCATAACATTTCAATAGATGGGTCCGTATACGGAACGCAAAAAACGGAATGTAAACGGAAAAAAAAAACTTTCGTGTGCAGGAGGCCTAACTGTGTTGGGTGTAGCACAAAAGTTTTTTTTATTTTTTTTGCTTTCAAAGCTGGCCATCTTGTGCTACTCAGCTCACCCTATCTCAAGCAAAAAGAAAGCTAAGGAAGCATGTACTTATATCACAATTGTATCTGTTTATGTTAGTCTGTGTGTACTATATTGTTTTCTGTATTTTTAGATGTCCTGCTGTGGTATATCTGGATTAAATGACTTTGATAACAGATCCCATTTCCACCACCTATATCCTTTTGCACCATGGCCAGAAGCATGCTGCACGCGTGACAACCCAGTTATATCCGGAATCATAAAGGATAAACAGAAGTGCATGGAGAATATGCCAGACTACACTAATAATCAGGTATCAAACTTACTAATAACGACTACTGCTATTTAAACAGACCTAAATATATGCGATATAAGAAAACAGCTGTAAAGACATTTTTTGTAGCCCTTATACCATTCAGCAAATTCTGGTAGAGATGTTTTCATTTTCTCCTCCCTGCCTTCCAAGGGGGCTTGTTTTTTGTGGGACCAGTTTAATGGAACAATTTAATAACCAAGAACCAATTACGGTAATGTTCCATAAAATATATTCCAAAACTGCAACAACAAAAAAAAAAACATTTCTGCTGTTGTTCTTTGGGTTTCATTTTTAATGCACATGACTGTTGGTGTTTTGTAGTCCACAAATTGCACATCCACAAAACACGGATACTGGCCATGTTCATTCCGCAGTTCGTAAAACGGAATGGCCAGCCCCAAATAGAACAGTCCTATCCTTGTCCTTAATGCTGACACTAATAGGACCTGTTCTATAGACATATGGACAAGGAATTCACAAAAAATATACGTTGTGTGCATGAGCCCTTACAGTGCTATTATGGTGATACCAGTGTGTGTTGCCTTTTCTCTCAATGGAGCTGTAGTTTCTATTGCTACTGTTTTGGATTACATATGATTTTTGATCATTCTTGCAGTGGGATTTTTTTCATGGCATTTACCATATGGGATAAAGAAAATAATAATATTTTCATACTTAGGGCTCATGCACATTACCGTATGTATTTTGCAGTCCACAAATAACGGATCGGTAAAAAATACAGATGACATCCGTGTGCATTCCATATTTTGCGGAATGGAACAGCTGGCCCTTCATAGACCTGTACTATCATTGTCCGTGATGTGGACAATAATAGGACATGTTCTATTTTTTTGCGGAACGGAAATAAGGAAACAGAATGCAGACGGAGGAAAACAGATGCGGAAAGAAAATGCATTAATGTGCATGAGCCCTTAATTTGCAAGGATTACAGTTATCCCTGGTCCTGGCCACGGCAGACTGGTATCAACTGTTTAACTCGTCTGCCATGTATGACGTGGACTCCTCAGCTCCTGAGCCCACTCCATAACTTCTTGTGCACTTATAAAGTACAGTTACCTTGTGCTGCTCATAGGGGTTATAACCTTTTGCTTTTAAAAAATACATAGAAAAGTATAAATTGTATCATCCCTTTTCTGTGCTGCCACCTTTTTGGTGTTAGGCCTCTTTCACACTTGCGTTGTCCGGATCCGGCGTGTACTCCACTTGCCGGAATTACACGCCGGATCCGGAAAAACGCAAGTGTACTGAAAGCATTTGAAGACGGATCCGTCTTCAAAATGCTTTCAGTGTTACTATGGCAGCCAGGACGCTATTAAAGTCCTGGTTGCCATAGTAGTAGTGGGGAGCGGGGGAGCAGCATACTTACCATCCGTGCGGCTCCCGGGGCGCTCCAGAATGACGTCAGAGCGCCCCATGCGCATGGATCATGTGATCCATGCGATCACGTCATCCATGCGCCTGGGGCGCCCTGACGTCACTCTGGAGCGCCCCGGGAGCCGCATGGACGGTAAGTATGCTGCTCCCCGCTCCCCACTACAGTTTACCATGGCTGCCAGGACTTTAGCGTCCCGGCAGCCATGGTAACCATTGAGAAAAAGCTAAACGTCGCATCCGGCAATGCGCCGAAACGACGTTTAGCTTAAGGCCGGATCCGGATCAATGCCTTTCAATGGGCATTCATTCCCGATCCGGCCTTGCGGCAAGTGTTCCGGATTTTTGGACGGAGCAAAAAGCGCAGCATGCTGCGCTATTTGCTGCGGCCAAAAAACGTTCCGTTCCGGAACGGAAGACATCCTGATGCATCCTGAAGGACGGACTGTCCATTCAGAATGCATTAGGAAAATCCTGATCAGTATTCTTCCGGCATAGAGCCCCGACGACGGAACTCTATGCCGGAAGACTATAACGCAGGTGTGAAAGAGCCCTTATCCTGTACATAATTTAAACTCAAGGTGGTGGCTCACTTCAGGCAGGGTTCTGGAGTAGGTGCTACTAACCCAAATTAGCGGGACACCCACCCTCTAGTAATGAGTAATAAATATATAACCAAGGTTAGGGCGAGCACACAACACTTGGACCGCAATAATGAATAATGTGAATATAATTTTATTAAATCACAATCAAGCTACACGTGTATAATATAAAATCCACAATAAGCAATGCTTCATAAAATTCAAATAAAATCAATTATAGTGCTAAATTCCACACAAATAGAGTTC
Organism: Bufo gargarizans; assembly: GCF_014858855.1. NCBI lineage: Eukaryota > Metazoa > Chordata > Amphibia > Anura > Bufonidae > Bufo > Bufo gargarizans. The sequence goes on along the minus strand of NC_058082.1, from coordinate 332,557,269 downwards.
ATAGATGGAATTAGTCCCTTATACTCACAACACGCTAAAGTGTAGATAAATCTGCACCGTAATGGGTTGCTTTACGGTTGCTGAACTTCAATATCCAGTATGCACGTAAGCACACACAAGTTGATGATAAGACTCCCAACTCCTGCACACTAATCCAGTGCTTATGTGGTCGGTGGATTCCAGTGTGGGCAATACGAATCCACCCAACTAAACTCCTGCTCATGTGGTGTCTCACACCGCAGTATCGTTTAGCACAAAATGTATGTAGTAGGGTTATTTATGCTGATTTTAGTTTCATGTCCATCACATAAAATTCCACAAGTAGAGTCTTCTTACCTTCCGGTTGGTTTATATCGTGTGTGCGTCTTTATGGACGTGAGAGGTAAACGAGTGGTGCGGGACACTGCCTGCGTCTCGCTCCTGACTCCTGTAGTTCGCTTACCCGAAGTCTCACGGGACTTGAAGCGTGATCTGTATCCAATTGGTGAAGAGCGGTGAATGTCGGGTTATTTGCTCTACATCCTGATTGTCCGAGTGTTCCTCTATTTCAATATTGTTAGCATGGCCATGCATAAAGGTGCGGAGGTGCTTCTTTCACAGGTGTGCAGCCCAGACGCGTTTCGGGAACTCTCCTTCCCTTTGTCAGTGGTACAGCATCACCTGTCTGCCTCCGCCTTTTATAGCCTTAATGAGCACCAAATCCTGTCCAGCCTGTCACTCCAGCCTCCTGTTTATCTGTTAAGACACCTGTCACTCCAGTCTGTCTGTCCTTCAAGACACCTGTCACACCAGCCTGTCCATCCGTCAAGACACCTGTCACACACTCCCAAGTTACATAAAAAAAATAAAAAATTACCCTGTCACTACGTATGCTATCCTCCTGTGTCTACATACTTGTGTCCTGTTTTTAAGGGGCACCATTCTGTAAAATATAAGTCTCCTATGCCCCATGTAGCTTTGTGCCACCTATAATTGTAAAATAATACATTAAATAACCCCTTTTCTGCCCCAATAAGGATATTGGCACTACTCTGTGCCCCATTCTAGACCCCAGTATATAATTTTCTGCCTCCTGAAGCTCATCGCCAGCTATCTGTGCTACCTGTGACACCTGTCAATAACTGCCAAGGATATACAGGATTTAAGGTTGCTGTTCAATAAAAATAAAAACAAAAATAAAAATCTAGGTTGTCATGAGTAAGGATCTGAATTTATTGATCTGAAACGCATAGACCTGATGTACATGTCTGGATTTTAGCACCTTTTCATTAAAGCATCTATACATTGTCTGGAAGCTGGATCTCCTTCATTTATATCTCTACCATCGCTTAGATCCTGGCGAATATCCGTGCTTCTATTGCAACTTGGGACCAGGTGAGCCTCGACAACTGCATATGCTCTGCTTTTTGAGGACACTGACTCCAACGGTGGAGATGAAGTGACATTTTTAGTTTCATCTTCCTCAAATGATTCATCTAATGATGAACCCCCTTGTTGGCGTACTAGGGGTAGTGCGCAGTCGTAGCCCCATACAAATGGCTCTTCATGGATCCCCACAGATAACTATGTACCCCAGGTGCCTGAATTTACAGCCACTCCAGGCATCAATGTAGATACCACAGGTTTCAGTGAAATTAATTTTTTCAAATTATTCTTCACTGATGACCTAATTAACTTGATGGTGGAACAAACAAATATATATGCAGAACAATTTATTGCCTCCCATCCAGACAGTTATCTTTCAAGGTCCCACAAATGCACCCCTACTGATACGACTGAAATGCAAAAGTTTTGGGGACTTCTCCTAAGGATGGACATTATAAAAAACAACAATAATAATGTGTTCATATTGGAACAAAGATATTCTTTATCACATCCCTCTTTACTTTCTTGCCATGCCCCAGGGCCTTTTCGAAGCTGTTCAAAGATCTCGACACTTCAGCAATAATAATGAATGCCCACCCCAAGCAACCCCAGTTAAAATTAGGCCAGTGATTGACTACTATAATTACACATTTGGTAATGTATATACCCCCAAAAATGCCTGTCAGTGGATGAATCATTAGTGCATTTCAAAGGCCAATTACATTTCTGCCAGTACCTGTCTAATAAAATTGCTAGGTATGGCGTGAAGTTGTATAAGGCCTGTGAAAGTGTATCCGGGTATACATTGCGCTTTTGTATTTACGAGGGAAAAAAATCCAAAATTGAGCCACCTTATTGTCCCCCGGTTCTGGGTATAAGTGGGAAGATAGTATGGGATTTAGTCCACCCCCTGCTGGACCACGGATACCATCTATATTTGGACAACTTTTACAATAATGTCCCTCTCCTGAAGTGCCTTGCTGCCAGAGGCATAGGCACATATGGCACAATTAGGGCTTCCTAAGTCCTTTATAGACCAGACAGTGCGTCGCTGGGAAAGCAGGGCTGTTTGCTCAGAAAATATCATGCTGCTAAAATACAAGGACAAACGGGATGTTCTTGTGTTAAATGCCATTTATGCAAATTAATCCACTCCAGTCCCAGTCCGTGGAACCACAGAGCAGAACACCAAGTGTGTGTATCCAGGATTACAACCAGTTCATGGGCGGAGTGGATCTTTCAGACCAGGTATTACAGCCCTACAGTGCCCTAAGAAAATCTAAAGTGTGGTCGAAAAAATTAGCTGTGTACCTAACCCAAGTGTCACTATATAATGCCTTTGTCATCCACAGAACAGCTGGTCATGGGGGGACCATCTTGGAATTTCAGGAAAAAATTATAAAAAAATGATTTTTGGTGTTCAGGAAGGAGAGGGCAGCATTTCAGTGAGCAGTGCCTCTGGGGTCTCACGCTGGGTTCACACCTGAGCGTTCGCGATGGAGCGCTCTGTATGCGCGATTGTACCAGCGTTTGCGAACACCCATTGTCGCGCGTTCCCGAAAATCTATGTACGGGAACGCGCGACAAGACGCCCCAAAGAAGCTCATGTACTTCTTGGGTCATCGGGCGTTTTACAGCGCGATCGTACGAGCTGTAAAACGCCCAGGTGAGAACCATGCCGATAGGGAAGTATTGGTTTCTCCTTGTTGAGCGTTTTACAGCGTGCAGGAACGCGCTGTAAAACGCTCAGGTCTGAACCCAGCCTCAAGAATAATACATGGGCAGCAGTTCCCTGGAGTACTTCCCCCCACAGAAAAAAAAGGCAACCCCAAAAAAGATGCCGATTTTGCTCGGTTAAAGGGATTAGGAAAGAAACCACTCACTACTAGTGATTAACGGCAGGGGCAATATTCGTATTCACGATATTTCACAAATATTTTGTAGAATATTCGTCATATATCTGAGAATTCGCCATTATTTTCCTGATTGTGAAAAATTGGCAATGCAATATTCGCGCAAAGCGCGAGCAATACAGGTGTGGGTCACTTTTGCTACATTTTCCAAGCTGATAGACGTTTCCTGAGACTGGAAAAAATGGTAGGCAGGTTAGAACATTAAAAACGGCTTTATATGCAGATAGAGTGCTCCAATATATTCGCGATTTCGTTAATCGGCAGTTAATGATGCGCATATTTTGGCGCAATACGTAAAACTTTGCATTTTACCGGTTCTGACTACATATTACTGATTTGTGAACTATCTATTGTTGTGACATCACAGCACTATGTCTGTAGCATGTATGGACAGCAGAAACTATCACACTACCTAACACCCTGCACTGGAACCTATCAGCTACACTATATCACTATCTAACCTACACTGACTATCTCCCACTAACTATCTGTATTACATATATATATATATATATATATATATATATATATATATATAAAAGCTATCTAACTACCTATCTAATATAATGAGTGGAAAGCACAGAGCACAGCAATGACACTGCTGTCTCTGTCAGAACTTTACAAAACTGTAGAAAATGGCTGCTGGGGAGATTATTATATAGTAAGGGGTAGGCAACTTTCCTATTGGTTGCTAGGGATGTTGCTAAGCTCAGACAAAGACATTGCAGCCTTCTGATTGGCCCACAAGCAAGAAGCAAGGAGGGGTCATGGGTTCAAATGAAAAAAATCTAGAATATTTGAAAATACGAATATATATCACTATATTCTAAATATTAGCGAATTTGCAAAGTGCCGATATTCACGATTAATATTTGCTATTCGAATATTTGCGCGCAACACTACTCACTACTGTTAGACCTGCCCCTCTAAATCGGGCCTGTGCATTGGAGACTGCTTTCAAGTTTATCACACCTCCACTGATATACATTAAGTTCATTTCATTCATTTCTTAATTAATCCATGGGAAGACATTTTCAGTTTAGCAATTTTCCATTTGGCAATCCAATAATAGCTCCCCCCCCCCCCCCAAAAAAAAAAATAAAAAAAAAATAAAAAATTAAAATTTTCACTGACGGGGCCCATCAGGGTGTCCTCAAATGTGACATGGTGCCTGAAAACTATTCCAGCAAAATCTGCCCTCCAAAAGACACAAGGTGTTCCTCCCATTTTAAGCCCTGCTGTGCGTCCATACAGCTGGCTACAAGCACATATGGGGTGTTTCCTGAATGGGGAGAAAATGGGGAACATATACTGGGGTGCAGTTTCTCCTTTAACACCTTGTGAAAGTTTAAAATTAGGGTCTGCATGTAATTTTTCATTTTCAGAAATGTGTGCTATGAAATCCTTTAACAAGAGTTTCTGCCTTCTGTGAGACACCTGTTTGCTGAAAAGTGCCATTTCCACCACTTAAAATATTTGTATGGGGGTGCTCTTTCCAAAATGGGGTAACTTCTTGGGGTTTTTTAATTCATGGGGAGCTCAGGAATGTTTTTAATGCGACATGGCACCTAAAATCCATGGCTGCCAATTCAGGCCAGCCAAATTCACATTTAGCTATTTGCCTGATGTGCGCCCATACAGCAGGCTACAAACACATATGGGGTGTTTCCTGAATGGAGAGAAAATGGGGAACACATACCTGGGTGCATTTTCTCCTTTAATCCCTTATGGGGAAAAAATGGGGTCTGCTAGTAATTTATCATTTTCACAAATGTGTGCTTTGAAATCCTTTTAACAAGTGTTTTAAGCCTTCTGTGAGACACCTGTTTGCTGAAAACGACCCTTTCCACCACTTAAAATGTTCGTACAGGGGTGTTCTATCCAAAATGGGATCACTTCTTGGGGTTTTTAATTTCTTGGGACCTTGGGAATATTTTAAATGTGACATGGCACCTAAAATCAATATCTGCGAATTCGGATCAGCAAAATCCATATTTTGCTGTTTGACTCTAGAGCCCTGCTGTGCGCCCATACATCATTATTTGAGCACATATGGGGTGTTGCCGTATTCGGAGGGAAATGGGGAACGAAATGTGGGGTGCATGTTGTCCTGTTACCCCTTGTGAAAGTAAAAAATGTGGTTTTAAAGCAACTTTTTCTGGAAAATGGGTGCTCACTGCACACCTTGAAATATTCCTTGAGGGGTGTAGTTTCCGGAATGGGGTAACTTTTTGGGGGTTTTCACTGTAGGGCTATCTCAGGGTATCTTCATATACGACATAGCTCCCAATTACCATTCCAACTAAATCCGCTCTCCAAAAGCCATATGGTGCTCCTTCCACTCTGAAGCCTGCTGTGCGCCCATACATCATATTTTAGCACACATGGTTTGTTTCTGTAAACTCCAGATTCAGGGTAATAGGTTTTGTTTGGCTGTTAACCCTTGATGTGATGCAGAAAAAAATTAGCTTAAAATTTAAAATCTGCTAAATAAAAGTGACATTTTGAAATTTCATTACCATTTTCCTTTAATTTTCGTGGGGCACCTAAAGGGTTAACAACGTTTCCAAAATCAGTTTTGAATAGCTTGAGGAGTGTAGTTTTTTAAAATGGGGTGATTTATGGGTGGTTTCGAATATGTAAGCCCCAGAAAGTGACTTCATAACTGAATTGGTCCTGAAAAGGTTGTGTTTTGGAAATGTTAAAAAAAAAAAGTTTAAGATTTGCTTCTAAACTTCTAAGCCTTCTAACATCTCAAAAAAATAAAATGTCATTTTCAAAATTTTCCAAACATGAAGTAGACATATGGGGAATGTAAAGTAATAACTATTTTTGGAGGTATTACTATCTATTATAAAAGTAAAGAAATTGAAATGAGCAAATTTGCTAATTTTTCCAAATTTTTTGTATATTATTTTTTTTTTATGAATAAAATAGAAAAATTTTTACTCAATTTTTCCACTGTCATGAAGTACAATATGTGACGAGGAAAACAATCTCAGAATAGCCTGGATAAATAAAAGCGTTTTAAAGTTATTACCACATAAAGTGACACATGTCAGATTGAAAAAAATGGCTGTGTCCTGAAAGGGTTAAGACCGGTGTCTAAAACGCTGGTCTTAATATATGACCCCCTCAGTTTATTGCTGCTGTTTATTTATTTCTAGTGTTTCAGTATTGAGATATTATGTAATAGACGTAAAATAAAAGCAACCCGGTCATTATCATTTCTTAACGTCATTTTTAACAATATGTCTTTTCTTCTCCACCTTTGCCACCAGGGCTGTTTTATTACCATTGCTAAAGGTTTGAAGAAATATATTTCCATATCTGGAGCTGTCGGCCTAGGTGTACTTGGAGTTGAGGTAACATACATTATCATCAATATCATCATATCCTAATTATTTATGTACACAGTTGTATAAAGAAAATTTGGCATCCATCATCACATAATTTTCTATTGATTTGCTTGTGCTGGAAGCAGAGTTACAGTACATGTATCTCATAGGAAACTTAATTACAGCTATCTACAAAATGGAGCTATAATACGGCCAATTTATGTGTCTTTAGAAAATGACCTGGTGTTTAATTCACTTTTTATGTTTAACATATTTTTAAATAATTTTTGATTATGTTATTTTTAATTTTCATGTCACTTTTTAGATTTAAAACAAACAAAAATCCTGCAGTTTTCACACTGGCCACCATGTCTTATAATCGGTGCCACTTCTTGGTTTGTAGAGATATCACCTCTGTGTATAGATAAGACAGGATCCAGCAATCACAGTAGGTGATTGTCAGATCTTATCTATTCCTTCCTTTTACAATGACCTCTGTACAAGTCACAGAGCATGCCGAGAAAACTCTCCCATGTACATCAATGAGGTCACCTCCTGACCATTGTGTCTATGGCCCATGGGGCTGCCAAGAAGCAATTGTTTTAATGCTTTGTAAATGCTGTTTAGAAGAGCTCAGGCAAGATAGCAACCCCCATAAAAATGTTCAGAAAATAAAATTTTAAATATACGATCAGAAAGTAAAAACAGATTAGAAAAAGTGCTATCATCTGATTTTTTATTTTTTTTTAAACAAATTTTATTGGCAGAAAATGACAGGGTTGTATATGACTTGACATGTCTCAACAAACACTATATGTGGAAGTAAATTGCATGTCAGTAAATACAGCAAACGACATCTCTGTATTACATTTCTATTATTACAAATTGGAAAGATATGTGGATAGCTCACCACCCTCCTCAGTAAGGTAGGGGTGCTCTAGCCGAAAGACTGCTCACTCAATCAGTCCAAAGGGATAAGTAAAATGGAAAAAAAGCGGCTGGCACTCGCTATGTGGTTTCACATCAAACAACAATTTATTATAACTATACCGCTAATACAACAGTAAAATACATATAATCTAAAAAATATAATGATTAAAAAATCCCCTAAAAAATAAATAATAAAATACAATATATGCTGTTATGTTGGGTCACAAACCGCACCAAAATAGAGTCTCTTAAGGAAGTGTATATTACTTTGCCTGTTTGGGCAGTATGTGTCCAATTCAATATAACAAGGATACTGTCTCTTTAAATGAAAGATGAAGCCAAGTCCACAAGCTATGTTGATTACTGCTGGGGGATAGTATCACCCGCTCTATATTTCTCTTCAGCAGTTCTTACATAAGTAAGTCTTGTAGCTTTCGGTTTTAAGATATATAATCGATTTGTAGGGTAATTGTTTAGCTTACCCACCCAGACGAATCTCCAGCCGTCTGTTTAAGCCGCTTCTGCTCGCTCTCGGCGTCCCCGCTCTCCGGCGTTTGACATGTGATGTACCAGAGTTATCGCGGGATTTGGAAGTCTCAGTCCGAAGATCTGATGAGAGCTGCAGAGTAGATGTAAGAATGGAGCGCTCCACTTGTAGAAAATAATTCAAATTTCGTCGATCATATCCAGAAGCTTGTTGTTGGCAGGGATATAACGCTAAACGCATTTCGAGGACTTCAATCCTCTTCCTCAGTAGCTATATCCCTGTTGTTAAATCCCCTCCTTTTATATCTTCATCAGCAGTCCACAAAATCTGGACTGGAATCACTTTTCCTCCTAATGCGGTTTTTGGTGCGTTTTTGGTGCGGTTTTAAAATCGCATGTGCGTTTTTCATGGCATTGGAACCGCAACTTCTTATTTAGTATAAATATACCCAAACATAGTCATTCTCAAATATAAAATCACAAAAATAATAATCAATATATAAAATTTATAAAAAACTATTTACAATATATCCCAGGAAATCAATGCTTTATAGATAATTAAGAACTACATAATAATTTGTAACAAATACTCATTCATAAAGGACATCTGTGTAGCAAAGGGCCTCATCCTCCATAGATTTTATTCTTATCTTTCTTGCAATGTTGATATTGATACTGGAGAAAATGCACGCCGCCATTTACGTTATTCTCCAGTATCAATATCAACATTGCAAGAAAGATAAGAATAAAATCTATGGAGGATGAGGCCCTTTGCTACACAGATGTCCTTTATGAATACTGCCCAAACAGGCAAAGTAATATACACTTCCTTAAGAGACTCTATTTTGGTGCGGTTTGTGACCCAACATAACAGCATATATTGTATTTTATTATTTATTTTTTAGGGGATTTTTTAATCATTATATTTTTTAGATTATATGTATTTTACTGTTGTATTAGGCTACTTTCACACTTGCGTTTGCAATTCCGCTCGTGAGCTCCGTTTGAAGGAGCTCACGAGCGGACGCGAACGCCTCCGTCCAGCCCTGATGCAGTCTGAATGGAGCGGATCCGCTCAGACTGCATCAGTCTGGCGGCGTTCAGCCTCCGCTCCGCTCGCCTCCGCACGGACAGGCGGACAGCTGAACGCTGCTTGCAGCGTTCAGCTGTTCGCCTGGCCATGCGGAGGCGTGCGGATCCGTTCAGACTTACAATGTAAGTCAATGGGAACGGATCCGCTTGAAGATGAGCCCATATGGCTCAATCTTCAAGCAGATCCGTCCCCCATTGACTTTACATTGAAAGTCTGAACGGATCCGCTCAGGCTACTTGCGAACTTAGAAATTTTTCTAAGTTATTAATGCAGACGGATCCGTACTGAACGGAGCCTCCGTCTGCATTAATATGATCGGCTCCGTTCAGAACGGATCCGATCAAGCGCAAGTGTGAAAGTAGCCTTAGCGGTATAGTTATAATAAACTGTTGTTTAATGTGAAACCACATAGCGAGTGCCAGCCGCTTTTTTTACATATTATTACAAATTGCCTGATAGAAAAGACATTGGGACTAACACACCATCATTTTCTCCATTATTTCCTTTTGTTATTTTTTGTGCGCAAAACACCCCCCTCCCCCACAAAATCAAAATATATCCCCAACTAACAAAATTGGCTCCTTATGGTTCACCATGTGTGTCACCTATTGCCTAAACCTGAATTCCATAGCTCACTACCTATCTGTAATGACCGGCGTCACGCACAGGGAGGAAAACAGGGAAAGCCCTGCCTAAGGGAGAGGGAAAGGTGGTGACCCCTAACTCACCTTGCGGCTGGCACCTGACTGCCCTGACGTCCCTAGACGGGTTCCTCACCCGTGCGGCGATCACGTGCCTAAACCCTGGCTTTCCCTGAAATGAGCCCTAGATAGTGAACGGGCCGGTGGGATCGCTAGTCCTCACCACTGCACTAAGAGGGAAACACCAGGGAGAGGACAGACAAACACAGACAAACACAAACACCCAGGTGGACGACAACAACTGTCCACAAAGGTCCAACAGGGATCCGGAGGGTAGCGTTCTGAATCAACAGTCAGAGAACGCAGCAACACAGCTCCAGTGGGTCAGGATAGATGTCCAGGCAGGAAGCTCTATCTCTGGCAACCAGAGAAGTGTGAGAGAAGAATATAAGGAGGTTTGGGAGTGCTGGACAAGGAACAGCTGAGGAGAAGGAGCTACGGATCCCTGAGTGAGCCAAAAGGGTTTGCAAAGCAAACCCAGAAAGCTACCATAAGGAAAACAGCCCTATCTTAAATAGAGCGTGCAGCCAACCGCTGCGACTTCCTGACCCCGGGTATAACGGAGTCAGGCGTGGTTCTCGATACCCTCGTGACAGTACCCCCCTCTCTACGAGGGGCCTCCGGACACTCAGGACCAGGTCTCTCAGGATGAGAGGCATGAAAAACCCGAACTAACCTGTTGGCGTTTACCTCAGACGCAGGAACCCACATTCTTTCCTCAGGACCGTAACCTCTCCAATGCACCAGATATTGAAGAGAGCGGCGGACCCGACGAGAATTAACAATTTTGGATATCTGAAATTCTAGATTACCATCCACGACAACAGGAGGGGGTGGCAGCGGTGATGGTTCTAGAGGTGGAACATATTTTTTGAGTAACGACTTATGAAAAACATTATGAATTTTAAAAGTCTGAGGTAACTCCAGGCGAAAAGCCACGGGATTGATGATGGCTACAATTTTGTAAGGGCCAATAAACCTAGGACCCAGTTTCCAAGAGGGAACCTTCAATTTAATATTCCTAGTAGACAACCACGCATAGTCATTCACTCCTAGGTCTGGACCTGGCGACCGTCTCTTATCAGCCATGCATTTGTATTTACCTCCCATATTTTTCAAGTTAGCTTGCACCTTCTGCCATACCGATGAAAGAGATGACGAAAAACGTTCCTCTTCGGGAACCCCAGAAGACCCCCCCTCTTTGAAAGTACAGAATTGTGGATGAAAACCATATGCACCAAGAAATGGTGACTTGCCAGTGGATTCCTGACGACGATTATTTATGGCAAACTCAGCTAACGGTAAATATGATGACCACAACTCTTGGTTTTCAGACACAAAACATCTTAGATATGTCTCAAGGTTTTGGTTGGTTCGCTCAGTCTGTCCATTCGACTGAGGATGGAAAGCTGAGGAAAAGGACAAGTGTACCCCCAAACGGGAACAAAAAGCTTTCCAAAATTTAGAAATAAACTGGGTACCCCGATCCGAAACAACATCGGAGGGGACCCCGTGAAGCTTCACGATTTCACTGACGAATACCTGAGCAAGAGTCTTAGCATTAGGTAGTGCGGGTAACGCAATGAAGTGTACCATTTTGCTAAACCTGTCCACTACTACCAAAATCACTGTTTTACCCGCAGACAAAGGTAAGTCAGTGATAAAATCCATTGACAGATGTGTCCACGGTCTATTGGGAATGACGAGTGGTAATAGAGACCCTGCAGGACGTGTATGTGAAACTTTTGCGCGCGCACAGGTAGAACAAGAAGACACAAAATCCAATACATCCTGACGCAACCTTGGCCACCAAAAACGACGAGACAATAGCTCCAAGGTTGCTTTACTACCCGGGTGCCCAGCAAGTGCCGAATTATGATGTTCCTTTAATAATTCGAAACGTAGGTTCAATGGTACAAACAATTTCTCTGAGGGGCAAGAGACCGGGGCGTCCCCCTGGGCCTCTAACACCTTCCCCTCCAAAACAGAGTGTACCGCAGAGACAACCACTCCTCTTTGTAGAATGGGCACCGGATCACTCACATTACCCCCTCCAGGAAAACAACGAGATAGTGCTTTAGCCTTGGTGTTCTTTGCCCCAGGACGATAGGTAATAACAAAGTTAAACCTGGTAAAAAATAGCGACCACCTAGCCTGTCTAGGGGTGAGACGCTTAGCTGATTCGAGGTACAGGAGATTTTTGTGGTCCGTAATCACAGTGACGGGGTGGACTGCCCCCTCTAAGAAGTGGTGCCACTCCTCAAATGCAAGTTTAATAGCTAATAGTTCCCTATTGCCAATATCGTAGTTCTTTTCTGCTGCAGATAGTTTTTTCGAAAAGAAAGCACAAGGACGCCATCTGCCAGGAGACGGACCCTGAGACAGCACCGCCCCCACTCCCACCTCTGACGCATCGACTTCAACAATAAAAGGTTGAGAGACATCAGGTTGGACTAGTACAGGTGCTGAGGTAAACCTCTCTTTTAGAGAGGAAAAAGCAACTTTAGCGGCATCAGACCATTTAGAAAAATCAGTCCCCTTCCTAGTCATGTCAGTAAGCGGTTTTACAATAAGTGAATAATTTTTAATGAATTTCCTATAGAAATCCGCGAAGCCCAAGAACCGTTGTAGTGCTTTGAGGTTCTCAGGAAGATCCCAATCTAAAATTGCCTGGACCTTCCTAGGATCCATACGGAAACCTGAAGCAGATAAAAAATAACCCAGGAATTGTATTTCCTGAACGGCGAAGACACATTTTTCAATCTTAGCATATAATTCATTCGTCCGTAGGACCTGCAGTACTTGTCTGACATGCTCCTCATGTGTTCTCAGATCAGACGAATAAATTAAAATATCATCTAGGTATATCACCACATACCTGCCGATTAGATGACTAAAAATGTCATTAACGAAATGTTGAAAGACGGCAGGAGCATTGGTCAGACCGAAAGGCATAACTAGATTTTCATAATGCCCCTCAGGGGTGTTAAACGCTGTCTTCCACTCATCCCCCTCCTTAATACGAATCAGATTGTAGGCCCCCCTAAGATCAAGTTTGGAGAACCACCTAGCACCCGCAATCTGATTAAACAGGTCAGGAATGAGCGGAAGAGGGTATGGGTCTCGGATGGTTATCCGATTTAATTCGCGAAAATCTAAGCAAGGACGGCCCCATCTTCTTTTTAACAAAGAAAAACCCTGCAGCCACGGGTGAAGAAGAGGGCCTGATGTGTCCCTTAGCCAAGCTCTCGGAGATATAATCTTTCATGGCTTGTCTCTCTGGACCCGAAAGATTATATAACCTCGTCTTGGGTAATTTTGCGCCGGGAATAAGGTTAACCGGGCAATCATAAGGACGATGAGGTGGTAACTTCTGACAACCCTTTTCAGAAAAAACATCCTCAAAATCCGAAATAAATGTAGGTAGGGTAGTTATGGAGGCGACTAAGCACTGCTCACTCCACTCCAATATCTCCCTGGCCTGCCAATCAACTACTGGATTGTGCGCTACCAACCAGGGAAGACCCAGCACCACCGGAGTGGGAAGCCCCTCCAGAACATAACCTGAAAGCATCTCGTTATGGTGGTCCCCTACCCGAAGGTGTATATTATGAACAATGTGGGTGAGGTTTCTCTGAGACAGGGGAGCAGAATCAATAGCGAATATGGGAATGGGTCTCTGTAACGTACAGAGAGACAAACCCAAAGTGCGGGCAAAATGGGCATCTATCAAATTTACCCCTGCTTCACTGTCTAAAAAGAAAGAAATAGTCTCTGTCTTATCACCAAAAACAATAACCGCTGGCAACACAAATTGCGATGTACGTATGGAGGAGACGTATACCCCCCCGGCTGACATCCTCCACACAGCCTGGGGTTAGTAGTTTTTCCAATGGTCTTTTGTTTCTGAGGAAAGAAGGACAGACATTAATGAAATGATCCCTCTCCCTACAAAAAAAACAAACCCCACGCCTATGGCGAGCCTCAGGAGGACGGACCTGACGAGTAGTTCCTCCTAGCTGCATAGGCTCGTCTAAGTCCGTACAGACTAACTGCTGCTTGAGAGGAGTTACCAATTTCTCTGGTTCTTTCAACCTGTCCCTAAGGCGTCTCTCTATACGGATAGAAAGGGACATAACCGCATCAAGGGAAAAGGGGGTCTCATATAATGCAAGTGCATCCTTAACCCTTTCGGATAACCCAGAGCAGAACTGACTCCTGAGAGCCGGGTTGTTCCATTGGGTATCCGTAGCCCACCTACGGAATTCAGAGCAATAATCCTCTACCGGCCGTTCTCCTTGTAAGAGTCTCCGTAATCTTGATTCAGCCAGTGCTACTCGGTCAGGGTCGTCATATATGAGACCCAAGGCCCCGAAAAACTCATCCACTGACCGAAGAGCCTGGGAATCAGTAGGTAAAGAGAACGCCCAGGACTGCGGGTCCCCCTGCAGCAGGGAAATAACAACCCCCACCCGCTGATCTTCATTACCAGAGGAGTGAGGGCGCAGTTTAAAATATAACTTACAGGCCTCACGGAATGCCAAAAACTTGTCCCTTCCCCTAGAAAATCTGTCCGGGAGAGGGACCTTGGGTTCCGCAACAACCTGGTTACCAGTAGCAACCGCTGGGCTTGCGGTCAGTTGTAATTGCTGCTGTTGCTGGAGGACCGACGCCTTCAATCCTACCACCTCCAACGACAGGCCATGAAATTGTTTGGACAGAGCAGCAATTTGATCCATACTGGATTCTAAGTAGGTAAAAAAAAAAAATATATAAATATATTTTTTTTTATTTTTTTTACCTACACAAAATAAGGGCCAGAGATAATGTAATGACCGGCGTCACGCACAGGGAGGAAAACAGGGAAAGCCCTGCCTAAGGGAGAGGGAAAGGTGGTGACCCCTAACTCACCTTGCGGCTGGCACCTGACTGCCCTGACGTCCCTGCGACTTCCTGACCCTGGGTATAACGGAGTCAGGCGTGGTTCTCGATACCCTCGTGACACTATCTCAACCTTCACACCACTCACTGTCTAGCCTTCCAAGAGCCCCCTTTGTTTTTTCCAGGAGATACCACTGAGTGCCCAGGAACGGAGCTACCAATTCCATTATCTCGTCTTGGGGTAGTACCTTTTCAATGAAGCTTCTCCATTTCTTAAAGAAATTCTTTGTGGCTCTACCTTTACACTGTTCTGTGTCTAATCTTTCCATATACATTATCTGTTTTGCAGTGCCCAAAACCTCCTCCAAAATGGGCACCGAAGGGTACAGCCAATGTCTCAAAATACTTTTCTTTGCTGACAATAACATTACATGTATTCCCTTGATTCCAATCACCTGCGAGGAATTCCCATTCGGGATCTGACGGGATATAATGAAAGATACATTGTTGTGGAGAGAGATCCAATCCAACATTCCATATCTCCTTGATCTGGTCTACTACTGCCTTCCATAGTTGGGATAAGGAAGGACACTCCCAGAGACCGTGTAAGAGATTAGCCTTAGGTAACTGACATTTTGGACAGGCTCTGAGATAATGTGCCGGAGCTTCCTTGTAAGATAGATCAAAGGCATATGTCGCCTTATGAAGGATTTTGAATTGCATCTCTCTCCAATCTTCACAGGTCACCGCCTGTCTTACTCTTTCTAGCCCCGCCCTCATCTTTGCTGTCAGCGAATCATCTTTGAGTTCCCTCTCCCAGTGGCTAAATACCTTGTTACCCAGCCCCATGGAGTGGGTATTTTGGAGTCTGCCATACAAATCGGACAATGTACCAGCCGAGTTGTCCCGGCCTATCAAGCCCTCAAACCAGGCAAGCCTATCCGGGTCCCCCAAAACCTTTGCCTGGTCCATGCAATACGATTTAACCAGGGCATATGCTAGAAAATGTGATGATGGTAACTGATACTGAGTCTGAAGTTGTATCCAGGGAGTCAATTTGTATCCCTCCATTTGTGGAATAGCGAGGATTGTCTCCCAGCCTGGAAAGCAGGGAGCGTCCACAGGTGCATATATGGGGTGATGTACATTGGTAATTTATACACTTTCCTGACTGCCTTCCAAGCAGCTGTTGTATCTCTTTATTGCTTTATTACTTGGGGTATGTCTCTAATTCTGGAGTGCAAAAGGGCCACCAAGTCCTCCGGGGCTACCAACTCTGCTTCTAGAGCCCTATTAGAAAAGAAGGAGGTATGCCATATCCAGTCTTTAATATGACTTGTCAGGGCAGCTAAATTATACCCCCTAATATCCGGTAAATAGATCCCACCCTCCCATTTTGTCAAACAGTTTTTCGTAGCTTATTCTGGGGCGTTTCTTTTTTTTCCACAGAAATTTTATAAAGGCACTAATTTTGCCTACATCTTGATGTTTAATAAGAAGGGATCATCTGATTTTAACTGCCAGATAAAATTTGTGGTAACACATTTCCTTTAAATGTCAGCAAATCCTGGAAGCCAATGTTCTACCTTCAGTGAAGGAACTAAAACTGGAAAGAGGAATATTGTTCAAACAATATCCAGGTTATAACTAAATAGTAAGCTTGAACTTCTTTAAGGAACAAAAGATGACCCTGATTTTTTTATGCCTTCACTCCAGAATTATGACTTCTAAGACCCCCTTCACAAGGGTGTCGCGGGTGAGGGCTGGATGCTATGCAGGTGTGTTCAGGGAAAATCGTGCGATTGTAATGCGATTTTCTTTCTTCACTGAAGTTCGGGTTTGTGTTCTGTAAACTTTATAATTTTGCATTATAACATGGTTATAATGGAAAATAATAGCATTCTTTATTCCAAAATGCGAAGTATAATGTCAATTGAGGGTTAAAAATAAATAAAAACATAACTCACCTGATCCACTTGATCGCGCAGCCAGGATCGTCTTCTTTCTTCTTCTTTCAGGACCTTCAAAAGAACATTTGATGATGTCACCACGCTCACCTTGATTACGTCATCAAAGGTCCTTTTTCAGGCCCTTAAATACTGTAAGAAGAAAGAAGACGATGCTGGCTGCGCAATCAAGTGGATAATGTGAGTTATTTTATAAAAAATTTTAACCCCTCAAGGCACATTTTACTAAGCATTCTGCATTAAGAATGCTATTATTTTCCCTTATAACAATGTTATAAGGGAAAATAATACAGTAAATAGACTTTACTGGGGTCCAGGGTTGCTCATCCCTATCATCTCCTAGCAACCATGCGTGAAAATTGCACCACATCTGCAGAATATGGAAAATGCAGCAATTTTCACGCAATGCACAAGTGATGCATGAAAATCACATCTCATCTGTACAGCCCCATTGAAGTGAATGGGTCCGGATTCAGTGCGGGTGCAATACATTCACCTCATGCATTGCACCCACGCGAGAATTCTCACCCGTGTGAAAGGGGCCTTTTCAGACTTTTCACACTGATCCGTGCAAAAAGTTTGCAACTTTTTGTATTTTTACACCACTATTTCCAGTTTGGAAATGTAGGTGGAAAGATGGTGTGGATAGCTACACTAATTAACTTCACTTCAGATTTATTATTGAGGCTTTTTTAACAAATAAAAAAAAGTTCTCCAATCTGACTCCAATAGGAGAGGAGAGTAGGAAAACTGGAATAGCTTTTCTAGACAAAGTTGTTAGTTTTAGGCCTCATGCACACGGCCGTTGTTTGGGTCCGCATCCGAGCCGCCATTTTGGCGGCTCGGATGCGGACCTATTCACTTCAATGGGGCCGCAAAAGATGCGGACAGCACTCCGTGTGCTGTCCGCATCCGTTGCTCCGTTCCGCGGCCCTGCAAAACGGACAAGAATAGGCAGTTATATCAATGGCCGTCCGTTCCGTTCCGCAAATTGCGGAAGGCACACGGGCGGCTTATGTTTTTTGCGGATCCACGGTTTGCGGACCGCAAAAAACGGCACGGTCGTGTGCATGTAGCCTTAAGGATAAGATAAATTTACCAAACATGCGACATTTGATAAATGTGTCAAAAAAGTACTCCAACACAGAAAAACTGACTTCAAATATTCCTGTCTATATAAAGTCCCCCCTACATTTTTGGAGTTACCTTAATGCCCAACCAAATAATATTTAGAACTAGAAGTGTCCTGTAAGGAAGAACAGGAAATAATTCTAAAGTTAAAATACAAACATTAACAGGCTGCCAACATTAAAAGTTTGAAGGTTACTGCTGGGGCCAGTTATTGGCTTCAGCTATACATGTGATTCCTACCCATGGCAACAGAAGTTTACAAATGGGGACCAGAGAGCAGCAAACGCAGCAGTGGACTGAAGGAGCTATTAAATATGCTTTCCCCCAAAGGTCCAGTAGGTGGAGGAGATGCTGTGAACAAAAAAAACATTAAAAAGATGGACAACCCCTTTTAACTACCAGTCATTTCAAAGGAGAAAATCACAACCGTATATCATGCAATACGGTTACTTGGCAGCACATGAGTGCATACAACAGACCTCCATGCAAATATCCAGCAGCGCACAATGTTATGGAGTCCTCTGTAGATTAACATTACTGCCATATCACAGCTCCATTACACTTAGAATTGGCGCAGATTTGTAAGGCTACTTTCACACTAGCGTTTTTTGCGGATCTGTCATGGATCTGCAAAAACGCTTCCGTTACAATAATACAACTGCATACATCCGTCATGAATGGATACGGTTGTATTATGTCTTCTATAGCCATGTTGGATCCGTCTTGAATACCATTGAAAGTCAATGGGAGATGGATCCATTTTCTATTGTGCCAAATTGTGTCACAGAAAACTGATCCGTCCCCATTGACTTACATTGTGTGCCAGGACGGATCCGTTTGGCTCCACTTGGTCAGGCGGACAGCAAAATGCTGCAGACAGCGTTTTGGTGTGCGCTTCCAGAGCGGAATGGTGACTGAACGGAGGCAAACTGATGCATTCTGAGCGGATCCTTTTCCATTCAGAATGCATTATGGCATAACTGATCCGTTTTGGACCGCTTCTGAGAGCCCTGAACGGATCTCACAAATGGAAAGCCAAAACGCTAGTGTGAAAGTAGCCTAAGGCTGGTTTAAGGCCTCATGCACGCGACCGTTGTGTGCATCCATGGCCGTTGTGCCGTTTTCCGTTTTTTTTCGTGGACCCATTGACTTTCAATGGGTCCGTGGAAAAATCTGAAAATGCACCGTTTGGCAGCCGCATCCGTGATCCGTGTTTCCTGGCCGTGTAAAAAATATGACCTGTCCTATTATTTTCACGGCCAACGGTTCACGGACCCATTCAAGTCAATCGGTCCATGAAAAATCACGGATGCACACAAGATTGTCATCCGCGTCCGTGATCCGTGTCCGTTTTTTCCTATCATTTCAATGGCAAACTTGACTTAGATTTTTTTAAATTTTTCATGTCCGTGGATCCTCCAAAAAACAAGGAAGACCCACGGACGAAAAAATGCTCACGGATCACGGACCTACGGACCCCATTTTTGCGGACCTTAAAAAAAACGGTCGTGTGCATGAGGCCTAACACTAGTGTTGAGCGCGAATATTCGAATCGAGAATTTTAATTGCGAATATAGCCACTTTGATAATTTGCAAATATTTAGAATATTGTGCTATATATTCATATTCGCAAATAGTGTTGAATATTCTAATCGCGAATTTACTGCAAATTTATCGCAAATCTATTACATTGCCAATTTTCTAAATCAAGTAAACAATGACTGGAGATCACGAATTCTCGAATTTATGGCAAATATTCAGCCAAAAATTTGTGAAATATTGCGAGATCGAATATTGCCTATGCTGCTCATCACTATTTAACACTAGAGCTAAACTGTGCTAAACTGAAGCCATCGCATCTGGCATACCAGGAAATCCGAGCACTGCCAGGACCCAATGACTATAAAGGGAAATGGCCAGACAAATACTGCTGCAAGCAATGGGCCAGATTTATCATGACTCTGACAACTGAATCCACTTTAACATATGGCTAAAGTCAGTTTTAGCCAAGTCAGATTTATGATCGGCCCTTTAAGACTGTAATAAATATGGTTTGACGGTAGCAGTTTATCCAGTAAGCAGCTTTAAAAAAGTCGCACGTTTTTATGAAAAAGTCGCACGTTTTTATGAAAAAGTCGCATGTTCTATTAAAAAGTCTCATAAGATTAGCATGGTCCTTACTGGAGTGAAATTGCGACTTTTTTGCAACTTTTTAAATAGTTCCATTAGTAAATCTGTCTAGAGATTCATTTACATAAGGAAACACGCTCACTTTCAGAAAACCGGCGAGCATAGTGCAGAGCAGAAAAAAGTCGCAAATTTGGGCGCAGTTTTAGCGTTTGGGACTTTTTGGGGGACTTTTTCACTCCATTATTCTGACCTGAGCTAATGATAAATCTGGCCTAATGAGTTCTGGTGGGGAAGGGTATCATCTGGCTATGCCGGTTCCTCTACTGAAACAACCTGCCGAAACAGTTTAGCGCTAGTGTGAAACTAGCCTAATAGGGTTTTGTGCATAAATCCTCAGGCTAATTTGTAATGAGATAGCATAAGAATTGCAGGTAATTTTCTCTGTGGCACAGTCATTACTCTGGAAAGCTTTTATAGCTAGGTGTAGTGCTAACAAACATACAAACATATCACTATTAATTTAATCTTTAGCTGAGATGTTTGGGTTGTTTTTACATTTTTACTCACTATTTATGACTCTTAGGGCTCATGCACACGTATTTTTTCACGGTCCGCAAAACGGGGTTCCGTTGTTCCGTGATCCGTGTCCGTTTTTTCTTCCGTGCGTCTTCCTTGATTTTTGGAGGATCACTAGACCAGAAAAGTGAAAAAAAAATCTAAACATTTGCCTTGAAAATGATAGGAAAAAAACGGACACGGATCACGGACGCGGATAACAATCTGGTGTGCCACCGGGATTTTTCACGGACCCATTGACTTGAATAGGTCCGCGAACCATTGTCCATCAAAAAAATAGGACAGGTCATATTTTTTTGACGGACAGGAAACACGGATCACGGACGCGGATGACAAACGGTGCATTTTCCGAGTTTTCAGCGGACCCATTGAAAGTCAGGGGGTCCGCAGAAAATCACGGAAACGGAACAACATACATGGATGCACACAACGGTCGTGTGCATGAGGCCTTAAGGACATTTTATTTTTATATTTTTTTTTTATATTAAAGCCATTCTTATATGCCCAAATCATGTGTTACCCTGTATGAGATAAAAAAAGACAACAGTGTCCTATTAAAGAAACCGGTTTGCTAATAATTATCTCTATTATCAGAGACAACTCCCCCCCCCCCCCCCTTCAGACTGCAGCCAATGTGGTGATCATCAGATAAATACAGGTTTGGCTTCCAGCACCCATCAAACAGTGGATTTTGCTGGTGGAAAAGCTGTCTAGTCAGACATCAACCCTAATAAGAAACTACTAATAGGGCCTCATGCACCATGGGTTGGGTCCGAATCCGAGCTGAATTTTCTGTGGCTCAGATTAGAGTCCATTCACTTCTATGAGGCCGCAAAACATGGGGACAGCACTCTGTGTGCTGTCCGCATTCGAACCTCAGTTCTGCGGCCTTCCCCAAGAAATGTCCTATTCTTGTCAGTATCATGGAAAAGGATAGGACTGGTCTATTGAGGGCCAGACCTTCCGGTATCCGTGTTTTGCAGATCCGCACTTTGTGGACCACAAAACACAGTATGGCTGTGTGCATGAGGGCTAAGAGTTATTTTGTTTGAATCATGGGAAATATTTCAATCTATTTGCAATTTCTTACCCACAGATGTTCTCCATGTTCTTGTCACTTTGTCTGTATTATAACTTTGACTAGAAGACCTGGATGGATGAAGGAGACAACAATAATCAAGTCTGAACATCAGCTGAAATGGATTTTCCCATTATGCTATTTTTATACATATGTCAAAAATGTGTGTTAAATTCAAAACAATGTTTAATGCAGATGTATCATCAGACTATGCGGCGCCATTTATCAGCAGTATATTATGGGGATAGGTCCACTCTCCTAATAGTCAAAATAGCACAACAAAGAATTATGTCATTTGGGTAATAGAAAAGATTAATGAATACACTAGACTCAGAGTTGCATTTACGCCACCATTGTGGCATAAATAAGTTGCAAATTATGACGCACACCAGATGTGAACCATAATTTGCAACTTTGTAGCCTTCTAGTCACTTTTCCAAATTGGTGAGAATGGCTGGGGGATTAGCATGGGGGTTCTCACACAGTTGTTCAGTCTCACTCTGTTGCGAAAAGTATGGACTCTGAAATATTGCTGTTTTTCAGCTATGTTAAGTATGGTTTAATGTGATTCTCTCCTGAACCTGCCGGCAGGGGCATAACTATAATTCCCTATAGCAAAATAGCACCTAGAGTAAGAAAATGAAGACAGCTATATAAGTAAATAAGCAGTAATTAAAAGTATGGATAATAGAGCCATCAGGAAACCCACATTAGAGTTAGAAGCCTCCCTATTGTTATTCCCCATGAAAAGGTACATTGTTCTTGGACCTGACCGTGCCTCATCAACCTCTGGACCCCATAGCAAGTGTTATGGCTATAGTTATGCCCATGCTTGTAACCTGTAACAGGCCTCAACTACAGGAAGTATATGTTGTACAGTCTTGTTAGTAGTTGAAGAAATAGTTGTGGAATTGTTTTAATTATTGTTTTTCAATAGGAATAGTATATATTGTAGCTTATGTTCAGTTTTCAGACTTTTTTTTCCTCATAGTCTTCACCATTTTCATTTTTATGAATTGCTAACCATTTCCTGGATCTCAGTTTGAAGTTAGTGAATAAAATGTTTATTGCTTACTAGAGTTGAGCGAACACCTGGATGCTCGGGTTCGAGAAGTTCGGCCGAACATCCCGGAAATGTTCGGGTTCGGGATCCGAACCCGATCCGAACTTCGTCCCGAACCCGAACCCCATTGAAGTCAATGGGGACCCGAACTTTTCGGCACTAAAAAGGCTGTAAAACAGCCCAGGAAAGAGCTAGAGGGCTGCAAAAGGCAGCAACATGTAGGTAAATCCCCTGCAAACAAATGTGGATAGGGAAATGAATTAAAATAAAAATTAAATAAATAAAAATTAACCAAAATCAATTGGAGAGAGGTTCCATAGCAGAGAATCTGGCTTCCCGTCACCCACCACTGGAACAGTCCATTCTCAGATATTTAGGCCCCGGCACCCAGGCAGAGGAGAGAGGTCCCGTAACAGAGAATCTGTCTTCATGTCAGCAGAGAATTAGTCTGCATGTCATAGCAGAGAATGAGGCTTCACGTCAGCCACCACTGCAACAGTCCATTGGCATATATTTAGGCCCAGCACACACACAGGCAGAGGAGAGAGGTCCCGTAACAGACAATCTGGCTTCATGTCAGCAGAGAATCAGTCTGCATGTCATAGCAGAGAATCAGGCTTCACGTCAGCCACCACTGCAACAGTCCATTGGCATATATTTAGGCCCAGCACACACACAGGCAGAGGAGAGAGGTCCCGTAACAGAGAATCTGGCTTCATGTCAGCAGAGAATCAGTCTGCATGTCATAGCAGAGAATGAGGCTTCACGTCACCCACCACTGCAACAGTCCATTGGCATATATTTAGGCCTAGCACACAGGCAGAGCAGAGAGGTCCCGTAACAGACAATCTGGCTTCATGTCAGCAGAGAATCAGTCTGCATGTCATAGCAGAGAATGAGGCTTCACGTCAGCCACCACTGCAACAGTCCATTGGCATATATTTAGGCCTAGCACACAGGCAGAGCAGAGAGGTCCCGTAACAGACAATCTGGCTTCATGTCAGCAGAGAATCAGTCTGCATGTCATAGCAGAGAATCAGGCTTCACGTCAGCCACCACTGCAACAGTCCATTGTCATAAATTTAGGCCCAGCACCCAGGCAGAGGAGAGAGGTCCCGTAACAGACAATCTGGCTTCATGTCAGCAGAGAATTAGTCTGCATGTCATAGCAGAGAATCAGGCTTCATGTCAGCCACCACTGCAACAGTCCATTGGCATATATTTAGGCCCAGCACCCAGGCAGAGGAGGGAGGTCCCGTAACAGAGAATCTGTCTTCATGTCAGCAGAGAATCAGTCTGCATGTCATAGCAGAGAATGAGGCTTCACGTCACCCACCACTGCAACAGTCCATTGGCATATATTTAGGCCTAGCACACAGGCAGAGCAGAGAGGTCCCGTAACAGACAATCTGGCTTCATGTCAGCAGAGAATCAGTCTGCATGTCATAGCAGAGAATCAGGCTTCACGTCAGCCACCACTGCAACAGTCCATTGGCATATATTTAGGCCTAGCACACAGGCAGAGCAGAGAGGTCCCGTAACAGACAATCTGGCTTCATGTCAGCAGAGAATCAGTCTGCATGTCATAGCAGAGAATGAGGCTTCACGTCAGCCACCACTGCAACAGTCCATTGGCATATATTTAGGCCTAGCACACAGGCAGAGCAGAGAGGTCCCGTAACAGACAATCTGGCTTCATGTCAGCAGAGAATCAGTCTGCATGTCATAGCAGAGAATCAGGCTTCACGTCAGCCACCACTGCAACAGTCCATTGTCATAAATTTAGGCCCAGCACCCAGGCAGAGGAGAGAGGTCCCGTAACAGACAATCTGGCTTCATGTCAGCAGAGAATTAGTCTGCATGTCATAGCAGAGAATCAGGCTTCATGTCAGCCACCACTGCAACAGTCCATTGGCATATATTTAGGCCCAGCACCCAGGCAGAGGAGGGAGGTCCCGTAACAGAGAATCTGTCTTCATGTCAGCAGAGAATCAGTCTGCATGTCATAGCAGAGAATGAGGCTTCACGTCAGCCACCACTGCAACAGTCCATTGGCATATATTTAGGCCTAGCACACAGGCAGAGGAGAGGTTCATTCAACTTTGGGTAGCCTCGCAATATAATGGTAAAATGAAAATAAAAATAGGATTGAATGAGGAAGTGCCCTGGAGTCCAATAATATATGGTTATGGGGAGGTAGTTAATGTCTAATCTGGACAAGGGACGGACAGGTCCTGTGGGATCCATGCCTGGTTCATTTTTATGAACGTCAGCTTGTCCACATTGGCTGTAGACAGGCGGCTGCGTTTGTCTGTAATGACGCCCCCTGCCGCGCTGAATACACGTTCAGACAAAACGCTGGCTGCCGGGCAGGCCAGCACCTCCAAGGCATAAAAGGCTAGCTCTGGCCACGTGGACAATTTAGAGACCCAGAAGTTGAATGGGGCCGAACCATCAGTCAGTACGTGGAGGGGTGTGCACACGTACTGTTCCACCATGTTAGTGAAATGTTGCCTCCTGCTAACACGTTGCGTATCAGGTGGTGGTGCAGTTAGCTGTGGCGTGTTGACAAAAGTTTTCCACATCTCTGCCATGCTAACCCTGCCCTCAGAGGAGCTGGCCGTGACACAGCTGCCTTGGCGACCTCTTGCTCCTCCTCTGCCTTGGCCTTGGGCTTCCACTTGTTCCCCTGTGACATTTGGGAATGCTCTCAGTAGCGCGTCTACCAACGTGCGCTTGTACTCGCGCATCTTCCTATCACGCTCCAGTGCAGGAAGTAAGGTGGGCACATTGTCTTTGTAGCGTGGATCCAGCAGGGTGGCAACCCAGTAGTCCGCACAGGTTAAAATGTGGGCAACTCTGCTGTCGTTGCGCAGGCACTGCAGCATGTAGTCGCTCATGTGTGCCAGGCTGCCCAGGGGTAAGGACAAGCTGTCCTCTGTGGGAGGCGTATCGTCATCGTCCTGCCTTTCCCCCCAGCCACGCACCAGTGATGGACCCGAGCTGCGTTGGGTGCCACCCCGCTGTGACCATGCTTCATCCTCATCCTCCTCCACCTCCTCCTCATCCTCGTCCTCCTCGTCCTCCAGTAGTGGGCCCTGGCTGGCCACATTTGTACCTGGCCTCTGCTGTTGCCAAAAACCTCCCTCTGAGTCACTTCGAAGAGACTGGCCTGAAAGTGCTAAAAATGACCCCTCTTCCTCCTCCTCCTCCTCCTCCTCCTGGGCCACCTCCTCTTCCATCATCGCCCTAAGTGTTTTCTCAAGGAGACATAGAAGTGGTATTGTAACGCTGATAACGGTGTCATCGCCACTGGCCATGTTGGTGGAGTACTCGAAACAGCGCAACAGGGCACACAGGTCTCGCATGGAGGCCCAGTCATTGGTGGTGAAGTGGTGCTGTTCTGTAGTGCGACTGACCCGTGCGTGCTGCAGCTGAAACTCCACTATGGCCTGCTGCTGCTCGCACAGTCTGTCCAGCATGTGCAAGGTGGAGTTCCACCTGGTGGGCACGTCGCATATGAGGCGGTGAGCGGGAAGGCCGAAGTTACGCTGTAGCGCAGACAGGCGAGCAGCAGCAGGATGTGAACGCCGGAAGCGCGAACAGACGGCCCGCACTTTATGCAGCAGCTCTGACATGTCGGGGTAGTTGTGAATGAACTTCTGCACCACCAAATTCAGCACATGCGCCAAGCAAGGGATGTGCGTCAAATTGGCTAGTCCCAGAGCTGCAACGAGATTTCGCCCATTATCACACACCACCAGGCCGGGCTTGAGGCTCACCGGCAGCAACCACTCGTCGGTCTGTTGTTCTATACCCCGCCACAACTCCTGTGCGGTGTGGGGCCTGTCCCCCAAACATATGAGTTTCAGAATGGCCTGCTGACGTTTACCCCGGGCTGTGCTGAAGTTGGTGGTGAAGGTGTGTGGCTGACTGGATGAGCAGGTGGAAGAAGAGGAGGAGGAAGCCGAGAAGGAGGAGGTGGCAACAGGAGGCAAAGAATGTTGCCCTGCGATCCTTGGCGGCGGAAGGACGTGCGCCAAACAGCTCTCCGCCTGGGGCCCAGCTGCCACTACATTTACCCAGTGTGCAGTTAGGGAGATATAGCGTCCCTGGCCGTGCTTACTGGTCCACGTATCTGTGGTTAGGTGGACCTTGCCACAGATGGCGTTGCGCAGTGCACACTTGATTTTATCGGATACTTGGTTGTGCAGGGAAGGCACGGCTCTCTTGGAGAAGTAGTGCCGGCTGGGAACAACATACTGTGGGACAGCAAGCGACATGAGCTGTTTGAAGCTGTCTGTGTCCACCAGCCTAAATGACAGCATTTCATAGGCCAGTAGTTTAGAAATGCTGGCATTCAGGGCCAGGGATCGAGGGTGGCTAGGTGGGAATTTACGCTTTCTATCAAATGTTTGTGAGATGGAGAGCTGAACGCTGGCGTGTGACATGGTTGAGACGCTTGGTGACGGAGGTGGTGGTGGTGGTGTTGGTGGTACATCCCCTGTTTGCTGGGCGGCAGGTGCCAACGTTCCTCCAGAGGCGGAGGAAGAGGCCGAGGCGGCAGCAGCAGAATAGGCCGAGGCGGCAGCAGCAGAAGAGGTAGCAGGGGGAGCCTGAGTGACTTCCTTGGTTTTAAGGTGTTTACTCCACTGCAGTTCATGCTTTGCATGCAGGTGCCTGGTCATGCAGGTTGTGCTCAGGTTCAGAACGTTAATGCCTCGCTTCAGGCTCTGATGGCACAGCGTGCAAACCACTCGGGTCTTGTCGTCAGCACATTGTTTGAAGAAGTGCCATGCCAGGGAACTCCTTGAAGCTGCCTTTGGGGTGCTCGGTCCCAGATGGCGGCGGTCAGTAGCAGGCGGAGTCTCTTGGCGGCGGGTGTTCTGCTTTTGCCCACTGCTCCCTCTTTTGCTACGCTGTTGGCTCGGTCTCACCACTGCCTCTTCCTCCGAACTGTGAAAGTCAGTGGCACGACCTTCATTCCATGTGGGGTCTAGGACCTCATCGTCCCCTGCATCGTCTTCCACCCAGTCTTGATCCCTGACCTCCTGTTCAGTCTGCACACTGCAGAAAGACGCAGCAGTTGGCACCTGTGTTTCGTCATCATCAGAGACATGCTGAGGTGGTATTCCCATGTCCTCATCATCAGGAAACATAAGTGGTTGTGCGTCAGTGCATTCTATGTCTTTCACCGCTGGGGAAGGGCTAGGTGGATGCCCTTGGGAAACCCTGCCAGCGGAGTCTTCAAACAGCATAAGAGACTGCTGCATAACTTGAGGCTGAGACAGTTTCCCTGGTATGCATGGGGGTGATGTGACAGACTGATGGGGTTGGTTTTCAGGCGCCATCTGTGCGCTTTCTGCAGAAGACTGGGTGGGAGATAATGTGAACGTGCTGGATCCACTGTCGGCCACCCAATTGACTAATGCCTGTACCTGCTCAGGCCTTACCATCCTTAGAACGGCATTGGGCCCCACCATATATCGCTGTAAATTCTGGCGGCTACTGGGACCTGAGGTAGTTGGTACACTAGGACGTGTGGATGTGGCAGAACGGCCACGTCCTCTCCCAGCACCAGAGGGTCCACTAACACCACCACGACCATGTCCACGTCCGCGTCCCTTACTAGATGTTTTTCTCATTGTTATGGTTCACCACAACAACAAATATATTATTTGGCCCAATGTATTGTATTCAAATTCAGCGGGATATAAATTTGAGGCCTAGTATTTAGGCGCTGGGTGACCGGTATGGATTTAGTGACAGAATTAGACTTGGAAATGCACAGAAGCGTGTGTGTGAAGTTATTCTGAATGACCCTATGTGCACCTTCAATATGATCTACCCTTTTAGGGATAGATTTCAAATAGCTCTGATATAGCAGAAACGACTAAATTATGAAATTGCTAAATTGGGAATTGTATTTCAACCCAGAACAAAAAATGTGCTTTGATGGACACTAAATAACTTTCCCAGCCACAACAGGACAGCGGTAACGAGAGATTTAGCGGGATATAAATTTGAGGCCTAGTATTTAGGCGCTGGGTGACAGGTATGGGTTTAGTGACAGAATTAGATTTGGAAATGCACAGTAGCGGGTGTGTGAAGTTATTCTGAATGACCCTATGTGCACCTTGAATATTATATACCCTTTTAGGGATAGATTTCAAATAGCTCTGATATAGCAGAAACCACTAAATTATGAAATTGCTAAATTGGGAATTGTATTTCAACCCAGAAAAAGAAATGTGCTTGAACGGACACTAAATAACTCGCCCAGCTACAGCACTAGGGACAGATTTAGCGGGATATAAATTTGAGGCCTAGTATTTAGGCGCTGGGTGACAGGTATGGGTTTAGTGCCAGAATTAGACTTGGAAATACACAGTAGCGGGTGTGTGTGAAGTTATTCTGAATGACCCAATGTGCACCTTGAATATTATATACCCTTTTAGGGATAGATTTCAAATAGCTCTGATATAGCAGAAACCACTAAATTATGAAATTGCTAAATTGGGAATTGTATTTCAACCCAGAACAAGAAATGTGCTTGAACGGACACTAAATAACTCGCCCAGCTACAGCACTAGGGACAGATTTAGCTGGATATAAATTTGAGGCCTAGTATTTAGGCGCTGGGTGACAGGTATGGGTTTAGTGCCAGAATTAGACTTGGAAATACACAGTAGCGGGTGTGTGTGAAGTTATTCTGAATGACCCAATGTGCACCTTGAATATTATATACCCTTTTAGGGATAGATTTCAAATAGCTCTGATATAGCAGAAACCACTAAATTATGAAATTGCTAAATTGGGAATTGTATTTCAACCCAGAACAAGAAATGTGCTTGAACGGACACTAAATAACTCGCCCAGCTACAGCACTAGGGACAGATTTAGCTGGATATAAATTTGAGGCCTAGTATTTAGGCGCTGGGTGACAGGTATGGGTTTAGTGCCAGAATTAGACTTGGAAATACACAGTAGCGGGTGTGTGTGAAGTTATTCTGAATGACCCAATGTGCACCTTGAATATTATATACCCTTTTAGGGATAGATTTCAAATAGCTCTGATATAGCAGAAACCACTAAATTATGAAATTGCTAAATTGGGAATTGTATTTCAACCCAGAACAAGAAATGTGCTTGAACGGACACTAAATAACTCGCCCAGCTACAGCACTAGGGACAGATTTAGCTGGATATAAATTTGAGGCCTAGTATTTAGGCGCTGGGTGACAGGTATGGGTTTAGTGCCAGAATTAGACTTGGAAATACACAGTAGCGGGTGTGTGTGAAGTTATTCTGAATGACCCAATGTGCACCTTGAATATTATATACCCTTTTAGGGATAGATTTCAAATAGCTCTGATATAGCAGAAACCACTAAATTATGAAATTGCTAAATTGGGAATTGTATTTCAACCCAGAACAAGAAATGTGCTTGAACGGACACTAAATAACTCGCCCAGCTACAGCACTAGGGACAGATTTAGCTGGATATAAATTTGAGGCCTAGTATTTAGGCGCTGGGTGACAGGTATGGGTTTAGTGCCAGAATTAGACTTGGAAATACACAGTAGCGGGTGTGTGTGAAGTTATTCTGAATGACCCAATGTGCACCTTGAATATTATATACCCTTTTAGGGATAGATTTCAAATAGCTCTGATATAGCAGAAACCACTAAATTATGAAATTGCTAAATTGGGAATTGTATTTCAACCCAGAACAAGAAATGTGCTTGAACGGACACTAAATAACTCGCCCAGCTACAGCACTAGGGACAGATTTAGCGGGATATAAATTTGAGGCCTAGTATTTAGGCGCTGGGTGACAGGTATGGGTTTAGTGACAGAATTAGACTTGGAAATACACAGTAGCGGGTGTGTGTGAAGTTATTCTGAATGACCCAATGTGCACCTTGAATATTATATACCCTTTTAGGGATAGATTTCAAATAGCTCTGATATAGCAGAAACCACTAAATTATGAAATTGCTAAATTGGGAATTGTATTTCAACCCAGAACAAGAAATGTGCTTGAACGGACACTAAATAACTCGCCCAGCTACAGCACTAAGGACAGATTTAGCGGGATATAAATTTGAGGCCTAGTATTTAGGCGCTGGGTGACAGGTATGGGTTTAGTGCCAGAATTAGACTTGGAAATACACAGTAGCGGGTGTGTGTGAAGTTATTCTGAATGACCCAATGTGCACCTTGAATATTATATACCCTTTTAGGGATAGATTTCAAATAGCTCTGATATAGCAGAAACCACTAAATTATGAAATTGCTAAATTGGGAATTGTATTTCAACCCAGAACAAGAAATGTGCTTGAACGGACACTAAATAACTCGCCCAGCTACAGCACTAGGGACAGATTTAGCTGGATATAAATTTGAGGCCTAGTATTTAGGCGCTGGGTGACAGGTATGGGTTTAGTGCCAGAATTAGACTTGGAAATACACAGTAGCGGGTGTGTGTGAAGTTATTCTGAATGACCCAATGTGCACCTTGAATATTATATACCCTTTTAGGGATAGATTTCAAATAGCTCTGATATAGCAGAAACCACTAAATTATGAAATTGCTAAATTGGGAATTGTATTTCAACCCAGAACAAGAAATGTGCTTGAACGGACACTAAATAACTCGCCCAGCTACAGCACTAAGGACAGATTTAGCGGGATATAAATTTGAGGCCTAGTATTTAGGCGCTGGGTGACAGGTATGGGTTTAGTGCCAGAATTAGACTTGGAAATACACAGTAGCGGGTGTGTGTGAAGTTATTCTGAATGACCCAATGTGCACCTTGAATATTATATACCCTTTTAGGGATAGATTTCAAATAGCTCTGATATAGCAGAAACCACTAAATTATGAAATTGCTAAATTGGGAATTGTATTTCAACCCAGAACAAGAAATGTGCTTGAACGGACACTAAATAACTCGCCCAGCTACAGCACTAAGGACAGATTTAGCGGGATATAAATTTGAGGCCTAGTATTTAGGCGCTGGGTGACCGGTATGGATTTAGTGACAGAATTAGACTGGGATATGGCCAAAAAATAAACAGACTATTGCTGGTTAAATGCACTTGGTGTGACAGCTTCACCCTGATGTAGGCTTTAGCCAAAAAACAACCACACCATTGAGGGTTAAATGCACTTGGTGACAGGCGCAGCTTGCCCCTGATTTAGTATATGGCCAAAAAATGAACAGACTATTGCTGGTTAAATGCACTTGGTGTGACAGCTTCACCCTGATGTAGGCTTTAGCCAAAAAACAACCACACCATTGAGGGTTAAATGCACTTGGTGACAGGCGCAGCTTGCCCCTGATTTTGTATATGGCCAAAAAATGAACAGACTATTGCTGGTTAAATGCACTTGGTGTGACAGCTTCACCCTGATGTAGGCTTTAGCCAAAAAACAACCACACCATTGAGGGTTAAATGCACTTGGTCGCAGCTTGTGCTGGCGCACCACAAGACGGCCGCCGATCACCCCAGAAAAATGTGACTGACAAACGGTCTGGGCAGCCTAAAAACAGTGAGCAATTGAGGATCAGCAGCTCAATGATCCACAGCTGCAGATCGATCAGTTAATCAAGTCCTTTGGAGGAGTTAATCTGCCTAATCTCGCCCTACTGTCGCAGCCGCAACCTCTCCCTACGCTAATCAGAGCAGAGTGACGGGCGGCGCTATGTGACTCCAGCTTAAATAGAGGCTGGGTCACATGGTGCTCTGGCCAATCACAGCCATGCCAATAGTAGGCATGGCTGTGATGGCCTCTTGGGGCAAGTAGTATGACGCTTGTTGATTGGCTGCTTTGCAGCCTTTCAAAAAGCGCCAAGAAAGCGTCACAAAAGCGCGAAGAAAGCGACGAACACCGAACCCGAACCCGGACTTTTACGAAAATGTCCGGGTTCGGGTCCGTGTCACGGACACCCCAAAATTCGGTACGAACCCGAACTATACAGTTCGAGTTCGCTCATCCCTATTGCTTACATCCAAAGGGTGATCATGCCCATTATACACAGATACAATTAGAAGAAACAGTTATGTTACACTCAAGGAACTTGCTTATTGCTAGTCAGGTTAGACTGTCATTATCATTTCTAAGGAACAGAAAACTGATAATGATGGAAAGCCATTTCCATGGCATAAACAGTGGCACTCGATGGACCACAGTGACTTATAATGGGGTCTCTGTCAGGTTTCTGTCTGTCATTTTACAAGAAAACATACAGCTGGATAATACATAATTTTTCTGGCATTTATAACAAATCTTCTGCGGAGGGTCCTTGTGGAGTCTCCAATTCATTCTTTAATATAATAATTTAATTGGTTAGAAATCATTGTGTATTTTGCTTAGAAAACAGCATGCTCTGCTAATAAAATAATAATAAGAAAAATAAAAGTAAAATAGTAATATAACTATTTCTCCTGGAAATATAGGGGGGAAAAATCTGCAACTGAGTATTACTTTGCTCAATAGAATGTGTACTACACAGTCTGACACTGTCAGCATTGTGAAAGGGCATTCTCTATTAAGAGGTGGAAACAAGAAGAGGGGAATAGAGGTACTAAGTAAGGCTAGGTTCACATTACTGTTTAGTTTTCTGTTCTTCTGATCCATCAACAAACAAAAATAGTCCTCTTTCACACTTGCGTTGTTCTGTTCCGGCATAGAGTTCCGTCGTCGGGGCTCTATGCCGGATGAATCCTGATCAGGATTGTCCCCATGCATTCTGAATGGAGAGAAATCCATTCAGGATGCATCAGGATGTCTTCAGTTCCGGACCGGAACGTTTTTTGGCCGGAGAAAATACTGCAGCATGCTGCGCTTTTTACTCCGGCCAAAAATCCTGAACACTTGCCACAAGGCCGGATCCGGAATTAATGCCCATTGAAAGGCATTAATCCGGATTAGGCCTTAAGCTAAACGTCGTTTCAGCGCATTACCGGATCCGACGTTTAGCTTTTTCTGAAGGGTTACCATGGCTGCGGCTGCCAGGACGCTAAAGTCCTGTTTGCCATGGTAAAGTGTAGTGGGGAGCGGGGGAGCAGTGTACTTACCGTCCGTGCGGCTCCCGGGGCGCTTCAGAGTGACGTCATGGCGCCCCACGCGCATGGATAACGTGATCGCATGGACACGTCATCTATGCGCATGGGGCACTCTGACGTCATTCTGGAGCGCCCCGGAAGCCGCACGGACGGTAAGTACACTGCTCCCCCGCTCCCCACTACTACTATGGCAACCAGGACTTTAATAGCGTCCTGGACTTTAAGACTGATCCGTCTTCAAATGCTTTCAGTTCACTTGCGTTTTTCCGGATCCGGCGTGTAGTTACGGCAAATGGAGTATACAACGGATCTGGACAACGCAAGTGTGAAAGAGGCCTTAAATAATGGATCTCGGATTGAAATGGCTAAAACAGATGCAAAATGAGCACAACAGATTCTTAAAATAAAGGATCCTTTTTTGTTGTATTGTTTTCAGTTTTTCTGATGCATCATCATTTAAATGGTCATGTGAACCTATCCTATCTCCGGATATTTCAGGAGAGTCAATAGATCCTCTTTAAATCAAGGAGGAGTATGAAGTAAACAGTATTGTAGGAATTCTTTCCTTTTTGATTTGTTTTAAAAAAAAAATTGTAAGAGATTCTA